>NW_007246048.1:159504-193991 GCF_000164805.1 Carlito syrichta
CGGCAGGCCATGGAGCCCGAGAACATCGTGGCCAACACGCAGCTGCTGAGAGCGCGCCAAGGTGGGTGCGCGGCGGGCTCCCGGGTACCCCCGAGGAACCCCGACGACCCGGAGAACCCCGATCCCCGCGAACCCTGATGTCCCGGAGAACCCCGATTCCCGAGAACCCCGATGTCCCGGAAAACCTCGATACACAGGGATCCCCGACATCCCGGGGAACCCCGGCGACCCGGAGAACCCCGATCCCCGGGAACCTCGACGTCCTGGAAAACCTCGGTACCCCGGGGACCCCGACGTCCCGGAGAACCTCGATCCCCGGGAACCCCGACGACCCGGAGAACCCCGATCCTCGAGAACCGTGACGACCCGGGAACCTCGATACCCCGGGAGCCCCGACGTACCGGAGAACCCCGATCCCCGGGAACCCCGATGTCCCAGAGAACCCCGATCGCCGGGAACCCCGATGCCCAGAAAACTCTGATCCTCCCGGAGAGCCCCAACTGCTTCCCCCCAGTGAACGCGGATCCACCCGGGGTCCGCGCAGAGGCCCTCAGCGAGTGGTCGCCTTGGGCCCCTTCCCATGCCGCACCTCCGAGCCCCGGTGAAGGTCGCTGCACTCCTCTCTTCCTAGTCTAACCCAGTTTCCTGTCCCTTCGGTGCGACTTCTGTCACGGTGTGGCTTCAGCATGGGCCGGCGGTGTCCTGTTGGTGTTGGGACAGCCGACCTGTCCTGGGAGTCGGGAACCCAGCAAAAAAGAGCCGGGGTCTTTACGGTCTTTAAAGGGCAAAGAAGAGTAGCCTGGAAACTACCCTGGGCGAGACCCTTCCGTTAATGATTTTGGACCCTGCTCTTTTTTTTTTGAGTTGGAGTTTCACTCTGTTGCCCAGATTGGAAGGCAGTGGCAGGCTCCTGCCGCAGCCTTAATCTGCTGGGCTCAGGCGATCCTTCCACCTCAGCCTTCCAAGTAGCTGGAACTACAACCATGCCCCCCTACGACCGGCTAATTTTTTGATTTATTGTAGAGACGAGGTCTCACCAAGTTTCCCAGGCTGGTCTCCAGCCCCTAGGCTCAGACAGTCCTCTTGCCTGGGCCTCCCAAAGTGCTGGGATTACAGGCTGAGCCACTGTGCGGGAACTGGACCCTGCTGTTTTAACATAACTGCTTGTTTTGAGGTTTGAAACAGAGGCTTTTTGGTGAGTAAAATGCGCTTTAGCACGATGTTGTGACAGATGGGCAAGTTGGTGAGAATTCACCCTGTTATCAATACGGAAGCATCAGTTGGCCCAGCCCTTCTGCAGGGAGACCCCTGTGGTCCTCTGTGTGTCTCCCTTTCTTGCCTCTCAAGAGAACTGGTGACAGAACCGCCGACCCCAAGTTCCCAGCTCCTTCACTCCTGTGGAGTGATGTTTTCCTTTTTTTTCTCCGTGTTGAAGCAGCTTGTTGGTCTTTGTGCTAGGAACAGGGTAAATGCTGGCTGGAGGTGCTGGAGGTGCCACACTGGCCAGCACTGCATATTTAAGACAATCTTGAGCTCAGGCATGGTGATGTGTGCCTGGAGGCCCAGCTACTCTGGAGACTGAGGTGGGAGGATTGCTTGAGTCCAGGAGAGTCCAGCCTGGGCAACACAGCAAGACCTTGCCTCTTAAAAAAAAAAGTTGAAAGCAAGAGACTCCCTCCTCTCTATATTTCTATGTACCAAATCACACTGTTTTGAATAGAAGAGCTGAGGGTGGGTGGAAAGAAAACTGGGTCGTGGTTTTCCCTTAATACAGTTAGGGAGTCCCAGAGCAGCATGTGTTCTCTTCAACCTCCCTTTCAGTGGAGCATAAATCATTCAAGTGCTCTATAATTGCTAAATAGCATAAAGCCAGTATTTTCTGCCACATAGCCCAGGACCACAGTGATAGTTTCAACAATGAGTTTTTTTTCCCCCTGAAGTATCTCATATTAACTCCATGGTTTTGTGATTCTTATGAGGACTGCCCCCAGTGATCAAGAGTATTTACTCCTGTGTCCAAAAAGTCATTTTGCACAGTTTGGTTAATGTTTAGAGAAGTTGAATATGAAATATCAGAAATATATGGATTTATACTGATTGTTGGTTATAATTTAGGGCTGTTGATAGCTGTATTTATAACTTTAAAAGTATCTCCCAGAAAGTACCAGGAAGTATCTTCCTGGACACATGCCTGTTCATGGGTAGCTCTTTTTTTTTTAGTTAGTTTCTCTTATGTATTAGAAATTAACTTTTGAGCCAGGCTCGGTGGCTCAGCCTGTAATCCCGCGCTTTGGGAGGCTGAGGTGAGTGGATTGCCTGAGCCCGCGGGTTGGAGACCCGCCAGGGCAACTTGGCGAGACCTCATCTCTACAATAAATCAAAAATCTGCTGGGCGTGGTAGCACACACCTGTAGTTCCAGCTACTTGGAAGGCTGAGGTGGAAGGATCGCTGGAGCCCAGCAGGTCGAGGCTACGGTGGCAAAAAAAAAAAAAAAAGAAATTAACTTTTGAAGTGAGTAGGCATAGTGCAACAATTATGCTGGCCCTAGGAAGTGCAGTGTTGGATTAATATTATTGTTGAGTCCAGTCATTTCCTAGATTTATTTCAGATAGAATCAATCACAATCTTTCTCCTCACCCTTTCTGCTCTTTGCTATGGTCTTATGTTTGTATCCCCTCAAAATTCTTATGTTGAAATTCTGACTACCGAGGTGATGGATTAGGAGGTGGGATTTTCGGAGGTGAGTCGTGAGAGTGGAGCCCTCCTGAGGTGTTAGTGCCTTTGTAAAAGGGACTGGAGAGACACCCCTCACTTCTTCCACCATGTGAGGGACACAGCAAGAAGGCACCAGCTAGGAACCAGAAAGTGGGACCTCACCGTTTGTTGGGAAGCCATTAGTGTAGAGCCAGCTGGAGTGTGAATTGCGGTTGGCAGCTGCACCCCTGACAGTGAGCCCCTCCCTGCGTTGGGACTGGGCCCTAAGGAGAGCATTTAAGCGCTAGGGCAGACCCGCGTGTCCGCACGGAGGCCTCCCCCAGCTGACCCTGGGCCGGTGGAGGGGGAGGCTGAATCTGTCTTATCTTGGACTTCCCAGCTTCCAGAACGGTGAGAAATAAATTTATATTGTTTGTAAGCTACTCAGTTTATGGTGTTTTGTTATAACAGCCCAAACAGATGGTCTCAAATAGAAGACTGCTAGAATCTCTTCTTGGCAAATTAGGCTGCACCGATAGCATCCGTGTGTCACTATGCCAGACACACTTTCAGAAAGTGTGAAATGTTCATACTGTTAATAAAATAAAACACAAAATAATTGCTTTTTCAAATTTAGGTTTTTTTTCCTGTATAATTTGTTAAGTAACTTATGACCTTTAAATAAACTTATGCTTTTCCACATTATACTTCTAAGGAGACTTAAACACCATTTTAACTCTTGGATAAATTGAAAACATAAATACAGAGAGGAATGTATGATATGTGCATTTAATGTGGATTTTGGTCGTATATGTAGCAATTCTGTTCTGATTTCAGGTGGCAGTGTTACTTTAGCAGTTTCTTTAGCACCAGAAGCATAGTTAATACACCTGTTACCATTAATGTTATCTTTTGCTGTGACTTCCTCCCTAGAATTTTTGCTAACTTAAGCAAATAGGAAAATTATGGAAAAGATGTGGGGTAGCTCAGAGAACCAAAGAGCCTAATAACCAGGCTGGAAAAGGACAGGAACCAGGATCCATTTATTCATTTGGCAGATATTTGTGAGTACCTGTTGTATGCTGGGAATGTTCTAGGTGCATCTACAGCAATAAACATGTTCAGAAATTCCTGCCATTTTGGAAACTACATTCTTATAAGGGAGATAGTCTTTAAACAAATAAGGTATAATAATATATTAGCAGGTGATGAGTGCCACGGGAAAAACTAAAGCAGGGGTGAAGGTAGGAAGTATCCAGGTGGTGTTGACACTTGCGATTTCAGGTAGTTTTAGACAGGGAGCTGCTGACTGGTAATCACATCTCAGCTGTCACTGCTGCTGTGACAGCAGATTCCTCTTTTTTAACTGGATTTTGCCTCACCCCTTTCAGCAGTCATTGTCTTGGGAGAGCATCTATTGGCTAGCTTGGCTCCCTTTCCCTCCCTGCATCCTTGACTAGGGGAGAGCCAGGAATGTGGACCGACAGCCCCATCAAAACACACACAGTGGGGGAGAAGTAAGAGAAGGGCTGCAGATGAAGCCAACAAAGGGTCATTGCAAGGGCACATTTACATGACATGGTAAGCAGACGTGTGTCGTATGTGCTAGGGAAAGAGGGGTGGCTGGGAAAATGAAGAGGAAAGACCAGATCAGAGAGATGTTGAAGGTAGAAGTCATAGATAGAAGAGTGATTGGAGAGAATCCTTAAAGCTGCCTTCAAAACTCCTACTTGAGGAGGTTAAAAGAATGCTGTTTCTAAAAGTAGTTTATCAATACTTTGATTCCAGAGGTATAGTAGCCAGCGTTTTTATCTCCTTCATTGCACTTAATTGTTCCCACACTCAAAAAACTATTTAATGCATTTTTGTTGTATAAATTAACAACTTGTGTGCTATTTTGGACACGTTCTTGTATGCTCACTATTGCAACCTTACGTGCAGTGGGCCCTTGTTGCTTTTTCTTCTTGTAGTTTTCTCTGCTTCTTCTGGCTTGGAGGCACTCTCTCTGTCCTTTGGGAACTTGAAACTTGAGGTTCATAGCACAGTGCAGCTAATGATTCTTCAGCTAAATTGTAATCTGTTTAAAGGCAGTACATAACTCTTAATTATTTTTATCTCTTTCAGTGTGCTAACCATATAATTGGCACTTAGTAAACACTTGGAGATTAAGGAGGTGATTTGTTATTTTTTTGTTAAATTCAAGAAACAGAATGTGAAATATATGTGGAAAACTGAAGGATTGAATTGATATGGAGGGAACAAAGCACATCCCAAGTTTGGCTGTAGACCCTAGTGGTAAATAAGAGTGACTGACATTAGTAAGGGTTTGCACTGTCCAGGTATCATGCTAAATTCTTTACAGGCATTGTCCCAGCTAGTCCTACACCATGTTCTCCTAATCTGTAAAACTAGACCGGGAATAATTCCTCTACTTCCTAGTGTTGGCAAATGGATTACCTGGAGTAACGTGGCACAGCATTTGGTACTCAGAAAGTAGTGGTGGCTGTTGTTGTAGATTTTGTTGTTATGTCCCAGAGTCACAATGATGAGGTGACATACTGGCACTTTAATGTTGCAGTTGTGTAATTTAATTGATCTTGAACCTGGTTCTTTGTTTTCAATCTGTTCTCATTCTTAGGCTTTCTAAAAACATGAGCTTTCCTCTCCCTGAATCCCATTTATCTGTCTCCCTACTATTTCTCATGTTCATTTCTTTGTCTCTGTCTTCATTCAGTACTCCCTAGTTTGGCTCTCTACCTCTTAAATTCACTAAGGGTGGAGTTTCCTACCTGGTCTCACTACTTCCAGTCTTCTCCTTTATTGCCCTCAGTGCCGCTAGAACACACTTTCTAAAACAGATTTGATCATTTTAGTCTCTTGTTTAAAATTTGGCCCCAAACCTCTACTCCAGGTCAAGTACAAACCCCTTGGTTTATCATGGCCCACGGTATCCCCACCTGATCCCACTGCCTGCTCCTCTCCCTTCATGTTTCCCTGCAGCTGAATGCACTACACCATCTCATGTTTCTGGGCTTTTCTCTTTCTTCTTGGCAAAGTTGTGTTCTTCCTTCATGCCACAGCTCCAGTGTCCTCTTGAGCACTCTGGGACTGTGCTGGGTACACTTGAGGGCAGTTCTGTATCGCCTCTTCTGTGTCACCAGCATCCTGCACTATGCTGGCACTCAATATGTGCTCTACAAATGCCAGCTGATGACTGAAGGAAAAAAAAAGAGTATATCTCAGAAATTCTGTTTTCAGTGAAAACCAGAAATCAAGTTTTAAAATAAGCTGTCTTTTTATACTAGCAGTCTCCATAGGGAGCAAAACCTGAGATTCTATTCAACTTTGGGATGCCAGGATGCTCCATACTTATAAATGTTTCTGATTTGTAAAATTATTTGTAATGATTGCTTATCTCATAGAAATGATATATGGTTGAGGTTGTATTTGAGGAGCTTGCTTTCTAGTTTCTCCATTTTGCATTATTCATTTCTCTGTTTGAATACTATAGTAACATAAATACAGATAGGAAGAGAAACTATAATCATAATAGTTCTATCAGTTAATATATGTATGTATATATCTTGAGCTCTCACTCCGTCACCCAGGCTGGAGTGCAGTGGCATGCTCACGGCTACCTCAGCATCAACCCGCTGGGCTTGGGCGATCCTTCTGCCTCAGCCTTCCAAGTAGCCGCAACTATAGGCGTGCGCTACCACACCCGGCTACTTTTTAAATATATTGTAGAGTTGAGGTCTCACCAAGTTGCCCAGGCTGGTCTTGAACCCCTGGGCTCAGGCAATCCTCTTGCTTCCACCTCCCAAAGTGCTGGGATTACAGGTATGAGTCTCTGTGTCCAGTTTACCTGTTAGACATTTAGAGTAATTTGTGTAATAGCCAAATTATTTTTCTGTCATCAAAGGGTTAGCTCACTCTTCCTTAATGATAATATATAGCTTCTGTTACCATCATGTGGTATTGCTAATTGGGATGTCATAAATCAGCCATGTTATTAGCAACCAGTTCAGTTTGGTTTTTTTATAAAGTATTTTCTACTTTATGTATCTAGATTGTAATGACTCTAATCTTATTTTTTTTCTGGTTAATGAACCAAATATTGGGTTTAATGACTTTATGCTACTTTGCAGTACCACAAGTATCTGTACAACTATACTCTAAAATAATATCCTTGAGCCACCCCTTATGACCAAAATTAGGTAATAGTTAACTTGAAGAAAAATGACAACAGTGAAAATAATTTTGGCTTTATTTTGAAGCTCCCGAAAAAACCTTGGAATTAGGGCTTTCTTAAGTTGTTTTTCAGGTGAAACATATGCAGTGCTTTGTACTTGTGTGTTCAAAAATCACTTATTAACATTTATGTCATGGCCATAAAGACTATTTTGGGCTTTTGTAAATAGTGTGACTTGACCATTGGGCACCTCCATGGCAATGTCATTCTCACCTAATCCTGAAACTTGGATCCTTCAAAGACAGTAAGCAGCAGAGAAGAGAGCGTATGCAGTTGTTTGCATTTTAGGAAGAAGACCCTGGAAGGCAGTGTGTAGGGGGGTCTGGAAAGAGGAGACTAGAGGAAGGAAGGTCAACGAAAGAGAGGCTGAGTAGAGTGAGAGAGGACAGTGGCAGAAGGCAGAGACTGGCTGCCTTCCTTGATCCTTCCTCTACAGTGTGCCCAGAGCCCAGACTGTACCTGGCACACAGGATGTGGACCGCAGATGTCTTCTGAATAAATGAATGAGGTACTTAATAGTTTGTTAGCCAGGATTCATAGATTGGGAAGAAGACTGAGAGTGCTGTTACCACCTGGTTCCCTGGAGGCCTTGCTGCCTGGAGCTGGCTGGGAGTGGCAGCAGTGTGAATAGAAAAGCCTAGCATCTTCACTTGTTTCCTTCACTCATCCGAGAAGTGAGCCTGGGAACTGATGTTTGGTGGGAATCAGATAGAGGGAACTGTACCCTAAAGGAGAGAGGAACATTGAACTCTGCTCTTGAGCCTGGTACTGTTGTACACAAGTTATCCCATTAATCTCCATAACAGTCCTGTTAGATGCTGTGATATCAAACCACTCAAAAACACCACCAAGGTGAGGTGCAGGGACTTGTTGGAAGCCTTGTCCTCCTTGGGCCTGTTTGTGAGAATGATCAGACTTACCTCTTTACTAACATGTTAGCACTGGGTGATGCATCCAGTCTACTTTTCATTGCCATCCTTTTCTCTTTGTCAGTGCCATGTACTTGTGAATGCAAACGCACTGCAGTTTAACAGCTCTACCACCTCATCAAGGTTCTGCCTACCTGGGCACTCCAGTACCTACGAGGGTGTAAGCACTAGTTTCAAGTCTACCGACAGTATCAGACTTCAGAAAAGAAGGTCATAGTAGCCAGACTGCCATGTTTCTTGCTAGTTACTTAAGTAGTACAAGGTTGGGATAGGCTAGGAACCAAGAGAAAGCAGAGATGAATGGGAGCAAGAGTGACTTGCTCTCACCTGCTCAATGATTGGCAGCTCCAGGACACAGAAGCAACACTGGAAACATAAGCCATGTGTCAGGACACTTTCAGATCCATACTCGCTGACCTTGTGGGATCTAGAGGGCAAAGTACTATGGCAGGCAAGTGACAACTCAGCTTTCCAATCATTTAAAGGGTCAGAAAAAAGTGGCATATTCCAAAGAACAGTTCTTATTTCAACTGAAGGGAGAACCAGAAATAGCCCTGAAAAAAAAATCCATAACCAAACATGACAGCTTTTGTTCAGTACCGGCCACTTCTCTGGAATGAGTTCCCATGCTCCCTATGAGGAGGTCTGGGGACAGGTTCTCCTTTCCCTGCCTTTCAGTGACAAGACACGTGACTGAAGTACCACTTAGCATATTCTGGGCAAGTGCTTGTGACATGTTTATTAAATGAATGAATCTTAACAAAAACATAAGCTAGTGAACTGGATTTGAGGGAGAACATGAGTCTAATTTGAACATGTTGAAGGCCAGGTGTGGTGGTGGTTCGTGCCTGTAATCCCAGCACTTTGGGAAGCCAAGGTGGGAAGATGGCTTAAGCGCTGGTGTTTGAGACCAGCCTGGGCAGCACCATGAGACCTCGTCTCTACAAAAAATTTTAAGAATTAGTTGGGCATGGTGGCATGCACCTGTAGTCCCAGCTACCTGGGAGGCTGTGCCGGAAGGATCATCTGAGCCCAGGGATTGGAGGCTGCAGTGAGCTGTGATTATGCCTGGGCAACAGAGTGAGACTCTGACTCAGAATAATAATAATAATAACTTGAGTGTTTTGAACATCTGGTAGTAGAATATGAGTTCAGAGCCCATGATCTCAGTGAGAGAGGGAGTGGTCGGGAAGTAGGAGCAAAAGGAAGGGTAAGAAAGAATCTCTTGCATCTTTGATTATCTTTTTTGCAGATGATTATCAGTTCTGTATCTCTAGCTGAGCTTTCTTTCTTTTTTTGAATCATGGAGTCTCATTCTGTCACCCAGGCTGGAGTGCAATGGCATGCTCACAGCCACTGCAACCTTGACCTTTTGGACTGAGGTCGCCTCAGCCTTTCCAAGTAGCTGGAACTACAGCTGTGAGCCACCATGCCTGGCTAATTTTTTTATTTAACAAGTCTTGCCAAGTTACCCAGGCTGGTCTCAAACCCCTGGGCTCAGGCAGTTCTCTCGCCTCTGCCTCCCAAAGTGCTGGGATTATAGGTGTGAGCTACCGTGCCCAGCCTGAACTTTTTTTCCTCAGCTCATTGTAGTCTACCCATCTTTCAGATGTCTGCCGCTTTAGAATTTTCCACACTTAACCGTATTTAAGACAGATCTCATCACCCCCCAGGAAAATATGGCTTTCCTCCTGGTTTCCCAGTTCTTCCAAATAGTCCTGGAGTCATAGTCACCCAGCCTAAGCTATTAAGCAGTTCTCTTGCATAAAATTCAGTAAAATTTCAGCTGCCCAGAATGTTTGAGATTGAAGAATCTCATTTCTCTGAGTGAAAGAGAAAAAGCGCTTATTGGGGAAAAAAAAAAAAATATATATATACATATATATATATATATATATATATGTATATATTTTTTTGTCAGTGTCTCACTCTGCCACACAGGCTGGAGAGCAGGCATGATCACAGCTCACTGCAGCCTCCAACTCCTGATTTCAAATTATCCTCCTGCGCCAGCCTCCCAAGTAGCTGGGACTGCAGGTGTGTGCCACCACACCTGGCTTTTTTTTTTTTTTTTTTTTTTAGTAGAGATGAGGTCTTGCTATATTGTCTAGGCTGGTCTTGAACTCCTAGGCTCAAGCAATCCTCCCACTTCAGCTTCCCAAAGTGCTGGGATTTAAGACATAAGCCGCTGTGCCCAGCCAGAAAAGGTCTTTCTGAAATATTATAGTAGAGCCTTTTCTACAATTTTTGTCTCACCATGGGATGCTCTTCTCCCAGATCTTCCTGAGACTCGCATCCTTCAGCTTTCTGTCCAAACATGACCCTCACAGGGAGGCCTCTGGGCAGAAGAGTGCCCTCCACCTTTGTCCTGCTTGATTTTGTTTCATCCCGTTTATCACTATACAATTAGCTATTTTTTCGTGCCACTTATTATCTGATTTGTTAATCTTTCTCCCTCATATAGAATGCTGGGAGGGATTTTGTCTTTTTTACCATTGTATTCCCACTGTTTTAAGGGTGTTTGGCAAGCAACAAATATTTATAAGCAGCTCTGAAAAATATGTCATGTTAGATCTGGTTTACAAATTTGGAAACTGAGGCTCAGCATGATTTTTTAAATGACAGAGCTAGTTACTAACTATCTCCTGGGAATTTTATACTTCAAGTTGTTTTCCAGAGAAGACAAATTACTATAAGCTTGTATTTTTGTATTTTTGCTAGTCATAGGCACCTAAACCACCCCAACAAATGGTAAGACACATTAGTGGAGGTAGTTGTTAGTAATTGGATATTTCTGACTGTTTGAAAAAAATGTGTTTTTTTTTTCAAATATAGGAGGATATGGCAAAAAGAGTGGGCGTAGTAAAAAGTGGAGGGAGATGCTGAAGCTGCCTCCTGTCAGCCAGTGCAGCGAGCTTAGACATCGCATTGGTGAGTAAATAGCGCTTACTTATGCCTGGAGGGCACAAGTGGCATCATACTGTTTGTTAAATCTTACTGTCTCTTGAGTTGCATATTTGTTTCAAAAATTTTATGATAAATTCTCCTTATATCTTCATGGTTCTCAGGAAAAAATCATTTAGGTTTTCTAATCTACAGTTATAAAGTATATGGCTATGACTTTTCGTTACAAACATTTATTATAGTAATATATACACCAATTGATACTTGAAGAGAAATAAAGTAAAAGTTACTTTTTCCCTGACCCACCAATCATTGTCTTTAGAAGTAAACACTGCTAAGCATTTTTTTTTTTTTTTGAGTTGGAGTCTCACTCTGTCGCCCAGACTGGAGTGCAGTGGCCACTCTGGCCACCGCAGCCTTGACCTGCTGGGCTCCAGCAATCCTTCCGCCTCAGCCTTCTCCGAGTAGCTGGAATTACAGGCGTGCCCTACCACGCCCGGCTAATTTTTTGATTTATTGTGAGATGAGGTCTCGCCTGCCCAGGCAGATCTTGAACCTGCGGGCTCAGGCAATCCACTCACCTCAGCCTCCCAAAGGTGCGGGATTACAGGCTGAGCCACTGAGCCCAGCTTAATTTTTGATTTATTGTAGAGATGAGGTCTCGCCAAGTTGCCCAGGCAGAACTCGAACCCATGGGCTCAGACAATCCACTCACCTCAGCCTCCCAAAGTGCTGGGATTACAGGCTGAGCCACCGAGCCCGGCCTACTAAGAAGTCTTAATATCCTTCCTGAAAGATTTCTGAATATATTAAGAAAAATATTTGATGATAGCCTCAAGAAAGGATTAGTCAAATAAAAATATGGCCTATAGTTATAATGGAATACTCTGCAGCTATAAGGAATGGGAGTTAGCTGCAGGTCCTAATATGAGCACAAGAATCAGATGTAGAACCATGTCTATTAGGCAACCATAATCTTATTTTTTAAGATAGAACTTCCAGTTCAAAGGATATGTGCATTTAAAACTTTGACTTTGCCAGATTACCCCCACAAAAGTTTATCAATTTACCATCCTGCCAACACTATATGACAAGTTTTCTTTGTCTATGCTCTTGCTAATACTGGTTGTTACCAGTATTTGTAATCTTTGCTAAGCTGTAACTTGGAAAATGGTCTCTTATTTTAATTATGGATGGGATTGAGCATTTCCATTGGGTTTTTTTCAACTTTACTTTTTTCTAATTCATTTTAAGGAGTTATCCATTTATATTCAATGTAAATACATCTTATAATTCTGCCTTTTGCTGCTTCTCATGTAGAGGTTTTAATTTTTTACAGAGACAAATATATTAGTCTTTTCCTTCTTAGCTTCTGAGCTTTGTGTTGAACTTAGAAGGACACCTGTATTCCAAGATTATTTTTACAAATGAATCCATTTTTTCTATAGTACTATTTTAGGTCCTTTTAAAGATAGCTTCGCCAGGCTCGGTGGCTCAGCCTGTAATCCCGCGCCTTTGGGAGGCTGAGGTGAGTGGATTGCCTGAGCCTGCGGGTTCGAGACCCGCCTGGGCAGCGAGACCTCATCTTTACAATAAATCAAAAAATCAACTGGGCGTGGTAGCGCATGCCTGTAATTCCGGCTACTTGGAAGGCTGAGGCGGAAGGATCGCCGGAGCCCAGCAGGTCGAAGCTCCGGTGGCCGGGAGCAGCCACTGCACTCCAGTCTGGGCGACCGAGCGAGACTCCAACTCAAAAAAATAAATAAATAAAGATAGCTTAATTACTTTAATTATCAAAATCAGTTTCAGATGGTATAAAGAGGGAGGTAGTATTTCTTCCCCGAAAGAATGACCCCATTGTTTTAATCTCATTAAGTTTTTAAAATAGCATGCCATACAACTTACCTGTTTAATTCACATGCCATACAACTTACCTGTTTAGATATCATTTACATGCCATACAACTTACCTGTTTAGATGTTATTCACATGCCATACAATGTACTTGTTTAGGTACAATTCACATGCCATACAATTGAACTATACAATTCACATGCCATACAGCTTACCTAGCTAAAACATATAATCCAATCATTTTGATATATTCATCGAGTTGTACAACTATAACCACAGCTGATCTTACAGCATTTTCATTACTCCCAAAAGAAACCTCATACCTATTGTCAGTCGCTCCCCATTCCTTCCCCTACCTCTAGGCCTAGGCAACCACTAATCCACTTTCTGTCACTGTGGCTTTTCCTATTCTGGATATTTCATGTAAATGGGGATAATACACTATGCAGTCTTTGGTGACTGACTTTTTTCACTTAACATAATGTTGTCAAAGTTTATTAATGCTGTAGTGAGAATTGATACCACATTCTTTTTTGTTGCTGAATAATATTTCATTATATTAATATATTACATTTTATTTATTCATTCATCGATTGATAGACATTTTGAGTTGTTTTCTACTTTTTGGCTATCATGAATAAAGCTGCTATAAATATTCATGTACAAAGTTTTAAAAATCATTGTAAAAATACATAACAAAAAGCAACTGTACAGTACAGTGACATTAAGTTGAATATTGCATGGATATACCACTTTTTTTTTTGAGTCAAGATCTCACTCTTGCCCAGGCTAGAGTGCAGGTGTACTATCATTTGTATACTTTTGGAGAAATGTCTGTTTGAATCTTTTACCCATTTAAAAAATTGGATTGTCTTTTTATTGTTGAGATAGAAGGTTTCTTTATATATCTTGAATATTAGATCCTGATCAGATATTTGATTTTCAAATACTTTCTCTCATTCTGTGTGTTGTCCTTTCACTTTCTTGATGATGTCCTTTGAAGCACAAAGGTTTTTAATTTTGATGAAGTCCAGTTTTTTTTTTTCTTTGAGTTGGAGTCTCATTCTGTTGCCTAGGCTCGAGTGCAGTGGCACACTCACGGCCTCCACAGCCTCGACTTGCTGGGTTCAGGTGATCCTTCTGCCTCAGCCTTCCAAGTAGCTGGAACTACAGGCCCGTGCCACCACAGCCGGCTAATTTTTTTATTTATTGTAGAGATGAGGTCTTGCCTAGTTGTCAGGCTGTTCTCAAACCTGTGGACTCAGGCAATCCCCTCACCTCAGCTTCCCAAAGTGCTGGGATTATAGGGGTGAGTCACTGCAATGAAGTCTAGTTTATCTATTTTTTCTTTTGTTGCTTGTGTGCTTTTAGTGTCATATCTAAGAAATCACTGCCTAATCTAAGGTCACAAAGATTTACACTTGCACTTTTCTCTAAGTGTTTCTCTTAGATATGACACTGTTTTAGCTCTTACGTTGAGGTGTTTCATCCATTTGGAGTTAATTTTTGTATATAGTATGGGATGGTGTATCCAACTTCATTCTCTCTCATTAGATATCCAGTTGTCCCAGCACCGTGCCTTCAAATGTCTATTCTTTCACCATTGAATTTTCTTGGCATCCTTATTAAAAATCAACTCGTGAGGGTCTGTTTCTAGACTCTTGTATGTATACATGTGATTGCATTTAGGGTCCAACCAGATCATCCAGGAGAATCTGTCCACATCAAGAGCCTTCACTCAGTCATGTATGCAGAGACCTTTTTTCCAAATGAGATAACACAGGGTCTAGGGATTTGGCCCTAATATCTTGGGGGAAAGGACATTATTCAGTCTACTACATATAGTAATTTTAACTTTTTGAGGAACTGCTAAACTGTTTTCCAAAGTTGTTGCATCATTTTACATTCCCGCAACAATATGTGAAGATTCCAATTTCTCCACATCCTCACCAACAGTTGTTTTTTGTTTGTTTTTAGAGGTAGGGTCTTGCCCTGTTATCTAAGCTGGAGTACAGTGGTACAGTCATAGCTCACTGCAGCCCCAAATTCCTGGGTCAAGCTATCCCTCTTCCTCAGCCTCTCAAATAGCTGGGACTGCAGGTCGTGTGCCAGCAGGCATGTCTAAACACTTGTTATTTTCATTACAGCCATTTTAGTGGATGTGATTTGCATTTCCCTGATGACTAATGATGTTGAGCATGTTTTTATTTGCTTATTGGCCATGTGTATATCTTCTTTGTACCATTGACATTTGATCCATAGTGTTAATAGTAATTTTTTCCAAATATAACACAGAGAGATTAGTATGTAGGCTGATTTTATAATTTGACATTTACATTATAATTAAGATATTGTAAACTTTTTTTTTTTGAGATGTGTCTCACTCTGTTGCCCAGGCTGGAGGACAGTGGCATGATCATGGTTCACTGCAGCCTCAACCTCCCCGGCTCAGGTGATTCTTCCACCTGAGCCTCCTGAGTAGCTGGGCCTATGGGTGCATGTCACCACACCTGGCTCATTTTTTAATTTTTTTGTAGAGGCAAAGTCTTGCTATGTTGCCTAGGTTGGTCTCAAACGTCTGGGCTCAAGCAGTCCTCTTGCCTTGACTTCCCAAGGTGCTGGAATTACAGGCATGAGTCACTGTGCCTGGTCTTGATATTGTAAACTTTTCTTTGGGATTATTTATGCCATCAAATATACTTATAGATTTATGGAATTATATTTTTATGTACATTTGTATACATATTAATTACTTCAGTATGTTTCTGATTATTTGGGTAATTTTTTTAGTGCATAGAATGAAGTAAATTAAATTGTGTATCCCATTAATTAATTTTTAAAAACGTGGGGTACAATTCAGGGTTAGGTACATACATGATCATTGTACAGGTAAAGTGTGGGTACCCTTATTGATGTTACGTGCCCTCCTCTTCTGGCAGTGTTCCACTACTGCCAATCCCTTTCTTATAGTATTATGATAAATGTTCAGGGTCCACTTATGAGTGAGTACATGTGATACTCAGATCTTTGTTTCTGTGATAAATCACTGAATATTATAGACTCTAATTCCATTCAGGTTGCTGCAAAGTTCATAATTTTGTTTCTCTTTATGGCTGCATAATATTCCATCGTGTAAATGTACCACATTTTCTTTATCCAGTCTGCTTTCAAAGGGCAGCGCGATTGATTCCATGTTTTTGTTATTGTGAATAATGCTGCAGTAAACGTGTGTGCAGTTATCTTTTTTATAGAGCGATTTGGGTTCCTCTGGATATATTCTCAGAAGTGGGGGATTGCTGGGTCATATGAAAGGTCGATTTTTAGATCTTTTAGAAATCACCACGCTGTTTTTCACAGAGGTTGTACTAGTTTACATTCCCACCTACACTGTAGAAGTGTTCCCTTTTCCCCTACATCCTCTCCAGTCTTGTTTTTTTGAGTTATTTTTGATGGTCATCCTGACTGGAGTTAGGTGTTAACTCATTGTGGTTTTAATTTGCATTTCTTTGATGATTAGTGAGGCTGAGCATTTTTTCATGTATCTGTTGGCTGCTCATATATCTTCTGAGAAATGTCTATTGAAATCTTTTGCCCATTTTTTCATAGCATTGTTTTTTTCCTTTCAGCACATTTGGGTTCCTTGTAGGTCTTGGATTTTAGGCCTTTGTCAGATTTACAGTTGGCAGATATTTTTTTCCATTCTGTGGACTGTCTCCCTACTCTCTTGATGGTTTCTTTTACTTTGAAGAAGCTTTTCAGTTTGATGAGGTGCTACTTGTCTATCTTATCTTTTACGGCATTCACTTTTGGAGAGTTGATCAGGAATTGGTTGCCTATTTCAATTTCCGTAAGGTGTTTTCTATATTTTCTTCTAGGATTCTTTTTTTTTTTTGGAGTTGGAGTCTCACTCTGTTGCCCAGACTGGAGTGCAGTGGACGTTCCCGGCCACTGCAGCCTCGACCTGCGGGGCTCCGGCGATCTTTCCGCCTCAGCCTTCCAAGTAGCTGGAACTACAGGCACGCGCTACCACGCCCGGCTGATTTTTTGATTTATTGTAGAGATGAGGTCTCGCCAAGTTGTCTAGGCGGGTCTAGAACCCACGGGCTCAGGCAATCCACTCACCTCAACCTCCCAAGGCGTGGGATTACAGGCTGAGCCACTGAGCCTGGCTTCTTCTAGGATTCTTATAGTTTGAAGTTTTACATTTAGGTCTTTGATCCATTTAGAGTTAATTTTTGAGTATGGTGATAGATAGGGGTCCTATTTCAGCCTTTTGCATGTGGTCTGCCAGTTTTCCCAGCACCATTTACTGAATAGTTTCTCCTCTCCCTATTGGTTTTTGGTGGAGGTTTTGTCGAAGATGAGTTGAGAAATTGAAGTTTTGCTTCCAAAGTCTCTATCATGTTCCACTGGTCTATATGCCTGTTCTTGTACCAGTACCAGGCTGTTTTGATTATTGTAGCTTTTTAGTGGATTTTGAAATCTGGAAGTGTGGTACCTCCCGCTTTGTTTCTTTTTCTAAGGATTGTTGTGGTCTTTTATGTTTCCATATGAATTTCTATATTGTCATTTCAGATCTGAGAAGAATGATGTTGGTAATTTAATGAGTATTACATTAATCTGTAGATTGCCTTTGGTAGGATGGACATCTTAACAATAATAATACTTCCAATCCATGAGCATGGATTATTTTTCCATTTGTTTGTGTCTTCTTGGATTTCTTTGAACAGTGTTTTGTAGTTTCATTGTAAAGGTCTTTCACTTCATTGCCAAGGTATTTTTGTGTGTGTGGCTATTATGAATGGGATTGTGCTTTTTATTTGGGTTTCTGTCTGTTTATTGCTGGTATATAGGAATGCTACTGTCTTTTGCATGTTTGTATAATACCCTGAGACTTTGCCAAAGTCCTTTATTAGTTCAAGGAGGTTTTTGACAGATTCTCTTGGGTTTTTAAGGTATAGGATCATGTCATCTACAAAGAGGGATAACTTATAATTAATATTTTAATGTCTTCATTTATTTACTCCTGTGTATCAAGCAGCCAGTTTGCTACTGGAAATATACCAGTTGAGCAACTGACACAGTCTCTGCCCTTATGGAACCTATGCTCTCTTGGCAGAGATTGATATAAAATAAATAATCACAAATAAACGTAACTACAAATTGCAATAAGTACTTTGAAGGAAAAAGAACAGACAGCCAGGTGAGAGGAATTTAACCTATTTGCTGGTAAGGCAGAGAAAGTCAGGGAAGGCTTCCTAATGAAGGATATGTGCCATGAGTATAGAGTAAGAGGGGTAGGAGAAGAATTTCGTAGACAGCAAAGCTAACAAGTACAAGGGCCCCAAAGTGGAGCCGGGCACTTTCCAGGGACATAAGAAAGACTAGTCTTTCTGCAGGAAAGTTGAACAGAGTGGCACTGGAAAAGACAGAGGCAAGCAGAGGTTTACAGGCCTGGTAGAGGTTTTTGTCTTATTAGAGTTACAAAAAGTTGACATTGCTGGGTTTTTACAGAGGAATGGTGTGATTAGATTTACATTTTAGGGTGGTTTCTTAGGCTTCAGTATGAGGAATGGGATTAGAGTGGAAACAGGAAGACCACATAGGAGTCTGTTGCTGTTGTCCAGGCAAGAGATGATGATGGTATCTTAGTTTGGAATGGTGGTGTTAGAATTGAAAAAATTGGTTGACTACGGAAGATACTTAGTCTGAGAGTGGAAAAACTCAAACTGCTTTGCTTTTTTTCCTACTATCACACAGAACAGAATACTGTGAGCAAATGTGTGGGGGATTTTCCCCACCCACCAAGCAAGCAATTAATTCTGCAGTGGACATCAGCTGGGTGTACTCTAATTCAGTTCAATTCTGACATGATCCATGTAGAGATAATATCAAATCCCACAGAATGAGGACTTACTCTCACAAGGCTGTCTTCATGGATGATAATCACAAGCCCCAGGTTATTTTGTCTGTGCTTCTGATCAACTGGCTGTCAATTGGGATTCTCATAACCCCTTCCTCTGCATCCATTAATTTGTAGAGCAGCTCACAGAAGTTTCTCAATGTCCACCACACCAAGACTCTTACCCTTCTGATGTGCCTGTCTTCTTAGGTAGGGACCAGTGCCCTCTCCCTGAATGCCAGGAAAACACTTAACTTACATGTACTGGCTTATTATGAAGGATTGTACAAAAGACATGAATGAAAAGATGCGTAGGGCAAGGTGTAGGGGAGGAGCCCTGAGCTACCTGAACTCGATCCTTTTGGATTGTTATGGGAGCTTCTTTACATAGGCCTGATTGATCAAATCATGGCCACTGGTGATCAACTTGACCTTCAGCCCTTCTCCCCTTCCCAGAGGTCAGGGGTGGTACTGAAAGTCCTAACCCTCTAATCATGCCTTGATCTTTCTGCTGACCAGCCCCCATTCTGAAGCTACCAAGGGGCTGCCAGCCACCAGTAAACATATTAGCATAATACAAAAAAATATCATTTTGAAAATTCTAAAGATTTTAGGAGTCTATGCCAGGAAACGGGATGGAAGACTAAATATCTATTTCACAGTATTGCACTTAGGAAGTAGAATCCAGTAGATTTATGTGTGGGAATAACAGAAGGAGAGGTGTCAAGGTTGACTTCCAAGTCTTGTGTGTTCACTGAGGTAGGGCACACAGGGGGACAGACCAGCCTGTGTGGGTGGAAGCTGTATATGCATGTTTACAGCTCAGAGTAGTGGAGACCGTGGACAGGAATTGGGGAGAGACCTGTGTATGGATAGCATTTAGAAGTCAGGATACTGCCAGGCTCTGGCTCAGCCTGTAATCCTGCACCTTTGGGAGGCTGAGGTGAGTGGATTGCCTGAGCCCGCGGGTTCGAGACCCGCCTGGACAACTTCTCTACAATAAATCAAAAATTAGCTGGGCGTGGTAGCGCACGCCTGTAGTTCCAGCTACTTGGAAGGCTGAGGTGAAAGGATAACCGGAGCCCAACAGGTCGAGGCTGCGGTGGCCAGGAGTCGCCACTGCACTCCAGTCTGGGCGACAGAGTGAGACTCCAACTCAAAAAAAACAAAAAAAACCCCAACCCCCCCCAAAAAAAAAAAAAAAAAGAAGTCAAGATACTGGGCATGAATGAGAGCCTCCTAGAGAAGGGAACAAAGAGTTAAAAGGGGAACAGGCCCTTGATCATCAAGTTCAGATGACTTTCATCCCATGAGGGCTCAGTTGAAGAAATCAGACTGGTCAGGTGAACCAAGAAGGAGCATCCAGATGGATCTATGTTGAGCCTGGAGAGTGGGGGACGTCAGGAGAACTAGGGGCTAGAATGGTTCCAGGCAGTGAGCACATCAGAGAGGTCAAGTTTTACTGGATTTGGTCACAAGTTCTAGGGCTTTGTTTTTTTGTATGCCTGGAACACTACTTGACCCTGCTTTTGTTTAAGTGAATGAATTGGTGACCTCAGCAAGCATTGTGAAGAGATACAGGCAGAACTTTCTCACCAAATAAAACAGTGTTTCCACTGAGCTACCCTCTGTTTTGTATGCAGATCTTTGTTTCTAGACTACAATATAGTGTAAATATAACTTTTTTTATTTTTTAATTTTTATTTATTTATTTATTTTTTAATTGGAGTCTCACTCTGTCACCCAGACTGGAGTGCCATGGCCGCTCCCGGCCACCACAGCCTCGACCTGCTGGGCTCTGGCAATTCTTCCGCCTAAGCCTTCCAAGTAGCTGGAACTACAGGCGAGCGCTACCACGCCCGGCTAATTTTTTATTTATTGTTGAGATAAGGTCTCGCCAAGTTCCCAGGCAGGTCTCGAACCCGCGAGCTCAGGCAATCCACTCACCTCAGCCTCCCAAAGGCACGGGATTACAGGCTAAGCCACCAAGCCCAGCTTATAACTTTTATATACACTTGAAAATCAAGAAGTTTGTGTGACTCACTTTATTTCAGTATTCACTTTATTGTGGTGGTCTGGAACCAAACCTGCAAGATTTTCAAGGTATGCCTAGATGTATATATTGTATAACCTAGGACTAAGTAAGTATAGTTGGAAGCATATAAATATTCTGCATTGTTTAGACTTTGCCAAGGATAGTCTTTCAAATATCTTGATAGAGTTGTTTTTTTCTTTTTCTTTCTTTTTTTTTTTTTGATTTGGAGTCTCACTCCATTGCCCAGGCTGGAGTGCAGTGACACGCTCATAGCCACCTCAGCGTTGACCTGCTGGTCACCGGTAATTCTTCCTTCTCAGCCTTCCAAGTAGCCAGAACTACAGGCATGCGCTACCATGCGTGGCTAATTTTTGATTTATTGTAGGGACAAGGTCTCGCCAAGTTGCCCGGGCTGGTCTCGAACCCGCGGCTCGGCTGGTCTCGAACCCGCGGCTCGGCCTCCCAAAGTGCTGGGATTACAAGCTGAGCCACCAAGCCCAGACCCTATACAGCTGGGTTTTTTTCTAGTTTTCTTTGTTTCTTCTGAATTATACTCAATAGTTCATCCATCTTGGTTTCCATCTTGTCCTTTTTCTTTGATATCTTCCTCATTTTATCATCACATCCTGAAGTAATTTTTTTTATAGAAGGTAAAATTTTTGAGTGCTTAAATTTTGGGAAATTTCCTTTTTTGCCATCTCATTTGATAGTTCTAGAATCACATACACATCCCAATCTTTGAAAACATTGATTTTCTAGCTGCCAACTTTGCTTGAGCAGATATTCCTCTGATTTATGACATTTTTTAGCTAACTTTTTTCCTTCTCATAATTTTAGAATTTTAGGATTTCTTATCTCCATAGTATTGAGAGATGTCACTAGGTATGGGTTATGTTTCATTACCTATGTTTAGCATTTGGTGGAGCTTTTTTTTTTCACACGGAAGTTTTTAATTCACTAAGGTGGTCGTGAAAAATCTACACAATGACCACAGATATCATCGTTGCATCATTTTTACTCCTTTGCCTTCTTGCCACACCACCATTGGCCTTTGCAGTCCCCCTGACTTTCTTCATTCTGTTCTTTCATTCCTTTTGCTGCTTCCTTGAGGTCTTTTTCTTCTCATACAGACCATGTCCTGCAAGTCTATGTCTGGTTCATTCTTCTTTGCATAAGCCAAGGAATCATAAATCATGCAAAAGCCAGTTGTCTTGTCACTACCAAAATGAGTTCTGAATTTAAATACAAAGATGACATCCAGTGTTGTCTTGTACATTTTGGGTAGTTTTTCCTGAATTTCTATCTTAGGTACTGTTGCCTTCCCAGTATGAAGGACATTGATGATCACTTATTTCCACTGAAGCAGTTGGTCATGACTTTCCTGGTCCAAATAGTTACTGTGTAGTTCATAAAGGCAGCCAATCCTCAGGCAGTCAGGAGGGTAAGAGCTGGTGGAGCCTTTATGACTTTAACCTGAGAAAGTTTTATCGTCTATGTCTCTATGTCTCTTACTATCCATCTATCAGTCTATGTATCATTCTTTCTATCTGTCACCTATCTATCTATCTGATCTATCATTTTCCTCTCCTCCCCTTTTCCTGGTTTTCCCCTTTGTATTTCTATTTGACTTTTCTGGATCTATCTTTTACCTCTCAATATTCTCTCATATTTTTTGTTTGCTTTTTGCTATTCATTTTAGATTTCTTCTTCTTTATTATCCACATCAACATTCATGCTTTTATGCACAAAGTATCGTTCATCTCATCCTATAGTGATTTTTTAACTAATTTTTAATTTTTAAAAACTCTCTTGTTCTGTAATCACGTCTTTTTCATATAGGCTGTTCTCATTTGATGGTTCTACCAGTCTCTTCAGTATCTTAGAGGATGCTAGTTCAGATTTTAAAACATATCGTTTTCTGTTATCTTTTCTCCTGGTTCACTTTTTCTGTTTTTTTTGTTTTTGTTTTTGAGTCAGGGTCTCTCTCTGTCAGCCAGGCTGGAGGGCAGTGACACAAACACAGCTCACCGCAGCCTCAAACTTTTTTTTTTTTTTTTTTGAGTTGGAGTCTCACTCTGTCTCCCAGACTGGAGTGCAGTGGCCGCTCCCAGCCACCGCAACCTCGGCCTGCTGGGCTCCGACGATCCTTCCGCCTCAGCCTTCCGAGTAGCTGGAATTACAGGCATGTGCCACCACGCCCAGCTGATTTTTTGATTTATTGTAGAGATGAGGTCTCGCTGCCCAGGCGGGTCTCGAACCCGCGGGCTCAGGCAATTCACTCACCTCAGCCTCCCAAAGGCGCGGGATTACAGGCTGAGCCACCGAGCCCGGCTCAGCCTCAAGCTTCTTAACTCAGGTGATCCTTCCACCTCAGCCTCCTGAGTAGCAGCTGGGACTACAGGGGCATGCCACCAGACCCAGCTAATTTTTTTGACTTTTTTTTTTTTTGTAGAGACAAGGTCTCACCATGTTGCCCAGGCTGGTCTCGAACTCCTGGGCTCAAACGATCCTCCCACCTCGGCCTCCCAAAGTACTAGGATTATAGGTATGAGCCATTGCACACAGCCGTGTCCACTACTCTTTTTGTTTTATGGATTTTTTAGCAGCTGCTTTTTTTCTAAATATCTGGAATCTGAGGTTGTCCTTTTAAGTTTATACTAACGGCTGCATTTGTTAATGAATGGTAAGTATGGCTTTCTCCTGTGGTTACACAGTTCCACTTTCCAGGTATCCTCTCTCTTGAATGAGCTTCCATTAGGTGGGTGTGCCAGTTGGTTGGTGTCCATCAGGGCATGTGCTCTAGCAGCCACAGACAGTAGTGCCTCACTTTGCTAGAAGAGCATGTTAGTTCCTTAAGCTGTGTTCTGCCTCTCCCTCTTGGGTCCCAGCATCTCTTCTGGCAGATAACCACTTTCTTTTTTTTTTTTTGAGTCGGAGTCTCACCCTTTCACCCAGGCTAGAGGGGAATGGCATGCTCACGATCACCGCCGCCTTGACCTACTAGGCTCGGGTGAGCCTTCTGCCTCAGCCTTCCAAATAGCTGGAACCACAAGCCACCATGTCCAGCTAATTTTTTTACTTATTGTAGAGATGAGGTCCCACCAAGTTACCCAGGTTGGTCTCAAACCCATGGGCTCAGGCAGTCCTCTCACCTCAGCCTCCCAAAGTGCTGGGATTATAGGTGTGAACCACCACGCTCAGCCACTACTTTCTTTAAAGCGGGCTTCAGTCTGAAGGAAAAGTTTTCGGCCAACCATTCTGATCAGAACTGGAGAGGGGCTCTTATGATCTAGATATTGAGGATGAGCTTCCTGAGGAGGCCCACTTATCTCTGGGCTTGAGCTGATGGTTCCTTTACTAATCCAGCCCCATTAACTTTCTTTCTTCCAGGCAATCCTCAAAATTCTGATTCCCAAGCATGCCCTGTACTCTTTTTTTGTTTGTTTTTAGGTTTTCATTCTTTTTGTTGGTTTTTTATTTTGTTCTAATATTTGGTCATTTCAGTAGGAATCTAGAGAAAGTGTAGGCAGCAGACCTGTGTGCTCCATCTGCTGTCCTCAGCTGGAAACTAGGAACATTGCTGAACTTTTGAATTAGGGGTGAAAATATTAAAAATTCAATATTTCAAAACCATAACTTTTTGTCTAGATTGTGTCTCTTGTTTTTTAAGTATCGTTAATGAATATACCTAAAATAAAATGTAGTAATAAAATTGGACAAAGTGGATTGTAGAATTTTTTACAAAACTGTTATGATATTTGTTTAAACAAGCAGTTGTACACTAACAACCAAAATGGATTTTTCCATGTGCAAACTCAGTGATTCAAAAGAGGATTAAGCACGGTGGCTCATGCCTGTAATCCCAGCACTTTGGGAGGCGGAGGCGAGAGGATCACCTGAGCCCAGGGATTCGAGACCAGCCTGGACAACTTGGTGAGACTTCGTCTCTACAATTAAAAAAAAAAAAAAAAAGATTAGCCAGTCATGGTGGTTTGCACCTGTAGTTCCAGCAGATTGGAAGGCTGAGGCGGAAGGATGGCTTGAGCCCAACAGGTTGAGGCTGAGGTGGCCATAAGCATGCCACTGCACTCCAGCCTGGGTGACAGAGTGACACTCCAACCTAAAAAAAAAACAAAAAGAGGATGAGTTTCTCAGAATTACTTGGCATCAATAAACCTTTCAATTGAGGGATTTTTAAAATGACTTGCTTACTTTTCATGAATTTCATTTTAATTCTTTTGCTTTAGAGTCACTTTGATGATACCTGGCCATAATTATGCTCATTTCAAGTTGAGAGCTACTGCTAAGAGAGCAACTGATTTTCTTACTGAAGTTTGAATTAATCATTTTAAACCTAAGATGTTTGTTTTATATCCTTCTTCATGCATTGGCCAAATATTAGTGACTTGTTCTAAAAAATATCAGTGTTAAGAGGTAAGGTTAGGTAAAGTATACAACATATTTCCTGCTAAAGAGAAGAAAACAAAAACAAAGAGTCAAGAGTAGTTATAAACCATTACACATACGTAATGTTTGTAACTTTTTGGAAGTATAGAAAGGTAGCAAAATGGAAGTTTTAAAAACCTAATTTAGTGCATCCTGCAGTATATTTTACATGCAATTTTTGCCAAACTCATGGGCAGTGTTATGGTGGAGGGACAGACACAGATCTCTTTTCTGCCCTCTTCTTCTGCTGTGACCTGACTGCTCAGCTCTCTAGAGAATCCCCATCCCTTGTGTATTTCCTTTTGGAGAAGAACATGTTTCAAGTCAGACTTCACACATCTTTTGAGTTCTTTCAGCTATCTTTGGTTCTGCCTGGGTATGTTAAATGTTAATGATGACCTAGTCTAAATTAGTAAACAAAAAAAGGAGTTTAGAAAATAACACTGAAAATATTGTCTTTGACTTTTATTGTATCAAGTGAAGCAATAAG
Source organism: Carlito syrichta (assembly GCF_000164805.1). Classification (NCBI taxonomy): domain Eukaryota; kingdom Metazoa; phylum Chordata; class Mammalia; order Primates; family Tarsiidae; genus Carlito; species Carlito syrichta. The sequence goes on from NW_007246048.1 coordinate 185,011, forward strand.
TAAGGTTCAGAACACCACTTGATAGATTGTAATGATTATATTGGCTTCTTATCCCCTTTCTTCACCCAGAAAAGGATTATAGCAGTCTTTGTGACAAGCAGCCAATAGGAAGACTTCTCTTCAGGCAATTCTGTGATGTAAAGCCTAATCTAAAGAGGCACATTGAATTCTTAGATGCAGTGGTAAGCAATTTATCTTAATATTGCACTACCCACCTAATCTTGTGCTTGAAAATTTAAAAAGGGAGGCTGAATGGTGAGACTTCCCCTGAGTGTTCACATTCATTGTTTTGGAAACTTCAGAATCTTCTTGGATTGGCTCAGATTCCTAAAAGATGAAACTATACTTTGTGGGGGCCCGGGGAGGGGCTAGCCCTCAGGGGACTCTGGCTCCACCCCTGGCTGGCCTCTGACCCTGACGGGTCTTTTTATCTGATTTCCACGTCCATAAGGGACAGTACTCTCTCAGCTGTTCTGTTCAGAGCGGCGCTGGGTAATAGGTGTTATACAAATAGGTATTCACCTCCTTCTCTGAAAAGCTGTGTGATGACAGGCTGACTTAACATTTTAGGGATTTTTTTTTTCTGGAAACCTTAGGACTGCTCATGTTTATTGAATTCTGTATGTCAGGCCATGTTTTTTAAAATCCTCGTAGCAATCCTATGAATTCTGATATTCTAATTTGGCAGAGCAATTACTTTACTTGACAATAACAAAAAGAAAGAGACGGCACATCAGCCAGCAAACTAACATGGAAGCTGGAGATAAGAGATGGGATCTCACTATGTTGACCAGTCTTGCCTTGAACTCCTGGCCCCAAATGATTCTCCTGCCTCAGCCTCCTAAGTGACTGGGATTACAAGCTTGAGCACCATGCCTGTCTAAATATGCTTTTGATAGTTGGAGACGAAAACAGCAGTTCAAGTGGACAGATTATTGTGGACAAAAACTGAAGTAATGGTTTCAATAGGAGATGGCCTGGTGGTTGCCAGTGATTTTATCAGAAACCTGAATATTAAACTTATTAAAACTTATATACCTGGATGCCATATTGCACCCTGCAGAATCCCCATTCAGGACAGAGTCATACATTGTTCCAGTTGGCAAGAGTGTTGGCTGCGGACAGCTCACTACTGAGTCCTTTCCCGGGCATTGCTGTCTGCTTAAGGAAGCTGTCTGGCTGAAAGTTACATACACTTTCTCCCAGGGCCACTCATATCTGATGACTGCTTGATAAAGAGACACAAAAGCCCATGCTCTTTGCTTCAACCAGTACAACTATAAAGGACAATTTAAACAGATCCTCATACCATCAGCTGAGGTCTTTGTTCTGACTGTGTCGGGATTCAGCATCTCTGGCCAATTTGTTTTCTGCTTTCGGTCACAACTGTTCTGGACAACACTCCCAAATAAACTTTCTGCATACAAATTTCTGCACAGAGTGTTTTCTGGGGAACTCATCTAAGACAACTCAAGACATAATTTGAGATACAATAGGCTATTTTAACAGAATTTAACATAGCGTTTGGAAAGCCCAAAAGTATTTATGACTCAGTCACTGGAAATGCTGGGCAGTGGTCTCTATGGTAACCATTTGGCATTTCAACTTAAGTGCTGAATTACTAAACCAATTTAGATTCTACTGACAAAGGATTGAAAAGGAGAGAAATTATACAGGAGCTGGGATTTTTCTTTTCTCAAGCTTTGTCAAACCCATCAATCAATCAGTTCTGGTCACTAAGTGTATATCAGTAAGGCTGTATCAGGAAGCTATGCTGTGGAAAAAAAGAAACATACAAACAACAACAAATCCCTCAAGGCTTAAAAAGCAACAATGTTTTATTTCTTGTTGATGCTACATGTTCATTTCCAGTCAGATGGAGGAGAGGTATTTCTGCTTATAGTCCCCAAGGAAGGCAGGCTAAACTTGCAAATCACTGCCAAAGGGAACAAGAATTCTGGGCGGGTTTAGAACCATAATTTAAGAGTTCCACCCAAAGTGGCACACATCACTGACACTCGTAATTCACTATAACTGTTTATCACAAGGAACTCAGAAATGCAATCTCAAAATATGTCTGGAAGGACAGGAGTGAGAGGAACTGGAATATTTGGCAGGCTGCCAGAAGACTAGGGAAAACTCTTGGAACATAGAAAATAAAAAAGAAATCAGTTTAAAAAAAATTTAAAAACTAGAACTAGGCAGTGATAGAGGAGTGGATAAACTTGTGTCAGTGTCATGTTATCTTCTTAATACAGAAATCCCTTTAGTATGAAGTGATTTTTTTTTAATGTGAATTACATTTCAAGTGCGAGAATCACATGTGGTTACTGAATGACTTTGAAACATACTGCTTTGATTTGTACAAAGATGGACAGACTAATTAAGATGATAATGTTTGTTTAGCCACCTGAAAAGTATCCTTCCTGCCCTCAACTGTCAGATACGCTATATTTAAAATACTTTAACTCAGAAGCATATGGAATGGATAAAGTTAGTATAAGAAAAATGATCACAGTGTATGGAATTTACTATACTCTACAAAGTTTCCAGCATTCTTAGTCCTGTTTGAGACTTACTGGGGTTTTCTTATAGGCAAAGAAAATTTGTGTTTCTAAATCTTTATAAAAACCACTGGCAAGCTGAGAATTTCAAAACTGTAATTCAGAAGCAAGTGACCAATAGAGAGTTGGTGGAATTTAGTAGAAAAGCTCCCTTACTTTTAGTTATTTTGACCAAGGTAATGAGCTGTCCTCTGCTTTAGTCTGTCCCAGTTCTGTCAGCAAATATGTTCTAAGCCCTTACTATATGCAGATATTATAGATAGATAGATAGATAGATAGATAGATAGATAGATAGATATAGATATAATATAGTTGTATATTATATGACTTTTTTTGAGACAGGGTCTTACTCTGCCACTCAGGTTGGAGTGCAGTGGCAGAGTATAACTCTGCCACCTCAAACTCCTGGGCTCAAGCAGTCCTACCCCCTCAGCCTCCCAAGTAGCCGGGACTACAAGGATGCATCATGGCACCAAGTTTAATTAACGATTTTTTTTCTCCCATCTCTCCAATCAGGCAGAATATGAAGTTGCTTATGATGAGGACCGAAGTGATTGTGGACTGTCAATCTTAGATAGATTTTTTAATAATGAGGTATGTTTTCTTCTTTAGAAAAATTTGTAAATAACTTAAATAATTAGAGTGCCTAGACATTTTTACTTTGTTGAATAAGATATAACATACATTAAAAGCTTTAATTTGTTATAAATGTTCCTCTTTTGCATTTTTGTTTGATTTTTATGAGGAAATTAACAATTAGATCTCAAAAAATTGATTCAGGCTTTGGCCAGCTCCCCTACCTTGGAGAGTTGAATCTCCTTTCTTTCATTTACTTTCTAAGTAAACTATATGTTCTAATCTAAAAAAAAAAAAAAAAAAAGAACTTAAAAGTTTCTGTGTTTGCTCAAGCAGAATATAGAATTAGATAATTTTTTGGTCTTTCTTGGACTAACATTTTCTTCCTAAAAATTTTAGCAGGTCTTAGTCTTTATGCTTTTTGACTAACTAGGTTCTTGCAGTTTAGAGCTATAGCTTGCTTTCTTTCATGTGACATCTGTTTGGTGGACCAAACTTTAATAATTTCGAAATACATAGTTCAGTAGTGTTAAGTATAGTCATGTTGTTATACAGCCAATCTCTAGAGCTTTTTCATCTCACAAAACTGAAACTCTGTACCATTAAACAACAGTTCCCTCTCCAAGCCCTTACACAACCATTCTACTTTCTGTCTCTATAGGTTTGACTACTCTACAACCTCATATAAGTAGAACCACACAGGATTTGTGTCCTTTTGTGACTGGTTTATTTAACATAGTGTTATGTCCATAAGGGTCATCCAAGTTGTAGCATGTGTTTTTTTAAGGCTGGATAATATTTCACTATAAGTATATACTGCATTTTATTTATTTATTAATCTATGGGCAGTTAGGTTGTTTCCACCTTTTGGCTATTGTGAATAATGCTTCAGTAAACATGGGCGTAACACCCCCCCAAAAAAACATGGGTGTGCAAATACCTCTGAGACCCTACTTTCCATTCTGTGTGTGTTCTGATATACATAGGAAAAAGCCTGAGAAGACAGACAACAGTTAGAACTCTGCAGAGTGGGACTAAGGTGGAGGGTGCAAGTGGTATTTGACTTGCATTTTATATATACTTTATGTTTCATTTTTTTAAAACAATAAGTCTTAGTTTCTGTTTATGATTAGTAAAATATAAAATCACTAATTGTTATATATTTGGTTTGTCCTGTATTAAGTCAGCAACCCTTTTACCAGAAATATCTCCAGTTGATGTGAGAGAATGTAGATTGAGACTAAAGCAGAAGCCTTCCAAAAAAGTCTTTGAGGATTGCACTAGGTAAGTGGTTCACCTCCAACCCTATACATATTATCCATGGCTAAGCTCAAGACAGAGGGCTTATAAAAAGTTTCTCTACATGAAACAAGTTCTTATCAGAATATGGTTGACTCTTTAACTATGCAGGGGTTAGGGCCACTTCTCCTCCACCCCTGCATAAAAGAAAAATCCATGTATAACTTTGACTCTTCCAAAAGCTTACTACTTATATCCTACTGTTGACCAGAATCTTTACCAAACACACACAGTCAAGTAATACATATTTTGTATGTTATATGTATTATATACTGTATCCTTACAATAAGTAAGCTGGAGAAAGAGAATGTTATTTAAAAAATCATAAGGGAGAGAAAATATTCTTGCTATTCATTAAATGGAAGTAGATCATCATGCAGGCCTTCATTCTCATTCTCTTCACTTGGAGTTGCTGAGAAGAAAGAGGGAGAGGAGAGGTTGGTCTTGCTGTCTCTGGGGTGGCAGAGGCAGAAGGAAATTAATGTATAAGTAGACTTATGCAGTGCAAACTCCCATTGTTCAAGGGCCAACTGTGCTTTCCAAATTAAAATGATCACTTTCTCTAGAAAGAGGTGAATGAAGAATGGTAGTTACACACATATAAATGGCACACTGAAAGGGGTCCCATTATTGAGCTCCAGTAGCCTAGCGTCCCTGTGGTAACTCCAACTCCACGTCCTCTCTCCTTAGCCTTCCAAAATGCCTGTGTCTAAGACAAAAAGATTCCCATAAAATATTTTTCCAGACCTAGACACTTGCTTAAAATATCTTCTTTCTGGATCTTTGCAGTATGGATAGGAAAATTCTAAGGCGGAACACTTTGACTTTCCTACATATACAGAAAGAAAGCATGGTTTCTGAGGTGATCAGATCCCCAAATCATCATGCTTTTTTTATGTATGTAGACTCATGTCACAGATAAGGAAATTGAGGCCCAGGGAGCCTCAAGCAAGTTTATTCTTTGTTCTGAGAGCAATTAGAGTGACATATTCATTATGTTTTTAAAAGATAGGGCTGGCTAAAATTTAGAGGTAGGTTTGAAGGGAGGGAAGATTGGGTCTGAGAGACCAGTCTGAGAGGCTGTTGCAGCTGTCAGGTAAGATATGGTGGCAGCTGAGCTCGGTGGCTCAGCCTGTAATTCCAGCACTTTGGGAGGCCAAGGTGAGTGGATGGCCTGAGCCCATGGGTTTGAGACCAGCCCAGGCAACTTGGCAAGACCTTGTCTCTACAATAAATAAAAAATTAGCTGGGCATGGTAACCTGCACCTGTAGTCCCAGCTACTTGGAAGACTGAGGCGGAAGGATCGCCAGAGCCCAGCAGGTTGACACTGGGCTGGCCGTGTGAGTGTGCCACTGTACTGCAGCCTGGGTGACGGAGTGAGACTCCGACTAAAAAAAAAAAAGATGTGGTGGCAGCATGGACCAGGTGATAAGAGTGATGATAGGGATACATGAATGGGCTTTAGAGACATTCAGGGACTGCTGGCAAGGTAGGACTATATATATTGTTTGGGGACATGCTGAACTTGACGTGTGTTTCAGTTACCAGGCATAGCTGAGAGGCATGGGAGACTGGATTTGGGGATCATCACCTCTGTCTAGGTGTGATGAGGTTGTGGCAGTAGAGGTGAAGTCCAGGGCATATGGGCAGAGTGAGAACTGAAGAGAAGTGTGAGGTGAATGGAGAAAGCTACAGACCCACCTCCACATTTTCATACCTGCCACTCTTCCACTTTTCCTCCATTGGAGGTCCTGGTGCCTCAACAGTGTTGGTGGAAGGAGGAGCAGATGCTAGCTCATATGAGTTGAAGTGTGATGCGAGATAAAGAGAGGTGTGCCGCAATTTTGATGGGAGGCCATATGCTGGGGCAGATGGGAGACTGGGGTAGAGTGGTCCAGGAGAATGCATGTGTTTGTAGCAGCTGCTCAGAGACCAAGCCAGAGCGCCTCACACCCAGGGAAATGAGGAGTTGCATTTTTGACTTGTGCTAGTACTTTAAAAGTGCTTTCCTATATATTTTTAATGCTCGAGGAGATTTAAAAATTTATCTTAGACTTACCATGGTGTTTCTGATGGAAAACCAGACCACAGAGAGTAGAGTTCATTCATTCATTCAACAGGTAATTTATCAAGGGTCTATTCTGTGCTAAGTAAACACCATCCTAGGCACTTGGGCTAGATCGGCAAACCTAACAAACAGGCTTCCTGCCTTCACACAGCTCACATGCGGAAGGGAGTGACTCACCTAGGTCTATAGGGCTGGGAATGGAACCTGTAATACTTTAATAATGTGGCTGCATTTGAATTTAAAATCCAAGGCTTGCTGTCTGCTCATGGCTTCCACCTGAGGCATAGGTACCCTGCACACTGAGGAGCTGAGTGATTTAGATGCTTATCCCTTTAGTGAGAATTTCATTGACCAGTTCCACATCCCACAGATAAGTGGTTTGCACCTCATCTTTCCCCTAGCTAGGTATATGGTGCTGGACTAGAACTTTTCCTCTGTCCTTCAGTGCCCTCCTCTGAACTTGGATGAGAGTCGTCTTTTACTTGTTCTTGTTGGATAGTCACATTAATGGAATTCTAGTGTTTGTGATTTGAACTTCTTTTGCAAGAAAATGTTGACTGTCTTTGATCACTTCTGTGGTATGGCAGACAGGACAGGCATGGTCTTGGATTTATGATTACTAGTCCTGGGACATTGTGGTAAGAATCAAAATTCTTCATCTTTTTTTAAACTTTTTTATTTTAGAGATATGGGGTACAATTCAGGGTCAGGTATACAAACGTTCATTATGCAGGTACCCTTGTTGATGAGGTGTGCCCCCGTTCCCCAGGCAGATTCTCACTACTGCCAATCCCCCGTCCCATCTTTCTCAAGGCAGTTTCCCGCTACTGCCAATCCTTTTCTTATAGCATTATGATAATTGTTCAAAGTCTGCTTATGAGTGAGAACATGTGATACTCAGTTCTTTGTTTCTGTGAAAGATCACTCAGTATTATAGACTCTAAGTCCATCCAGGTTGCTGTGAAGTTTATGATTTTGTTCTTCTTTATGACTGTGTAATATTCCATCATGTATATGTACCATTTTTTTTTATCCAGTCTCTTTTGATGGGCAGCACAGTTGGTTCCATGTTCTTGCTACTGTGAACAATGCTGTGATAAACCTACATGTGCAGGTATCTTTTTTATACAGTGATCTGAGTTCTTCCGGGTATATTCCCAGTAGGGGGATTGTGGGATCGTATGGAATGTCAATTTTTAGATCTTTTAGGAATTGCCACACTGTTTTCCACAGAGGCTGTACTAGTTTACACTCCCACCAACAGTGTAGAAGTGTACCCTTTTCACCGCATCCTCTCCAGCATCTGTTGTTTTTTGACTTATTGATGATAGCCATGCTAACTGGAATTAGGTGGTGAAATAGGGACCGAGCGCTTAATTCACAGACATCAACACCAAAAGTATAAGTTATAAAAAGGAGAGGTATATTAGCCAAGAGCCGGCCGGCGGCCACTTGCCTGCTGGACATGCCAGTCCCACAGCAAGGGCCCCTATTTGCTGTAGGGGCTTGCTTAAATGGAGCAAAACCACATTGGGACTTTCCAAGTGGGCCAAACCGCAACATTCTGGAGGCCTAGGTACTTTTCAAGCAATGCTAGCGGGGTTCACAGACGTGAAAAAAAAGCTGTTAAACAGTTTAATCTGGCCAGCAGGTGCTGTTGCCAGTTTCCAGTTTCCAGGAAGGGAACTTTTTAACTGTACAAAGGCTGAGTACATGCTTAACTCTACAAAGACTGAGTTTATGCTTAGTCTAATTTTTGACATTGTAGATGTGTTTTTAATCCCCTTCCACAGTGGTATCTCAGTGTGGTTTTAATTTGCATTTCTTTGATGACTGGTGAGGCTGAACGTATCTGTTGGCTGCTTGTATGTCTTTTGAGAACTGTCTATTCATATCTTTTGCCCACTTTGTAATGGGGCTGTTTGTTTTTTCCTTTTTGGCACGTTTGAGTTCCTTGTAGATCCTAGATGTTAGGCCTTTGTCAGACATAACAGTTGGCAGATATTTTTTTCCCAGTCTGTGGGCTGTCTCCCCGCTCTCTTGATGGTTTTTTTGGCTTTGCAGAAGCTTGTCAGTTTGATGAGGTCCCACTTGTCTATCTTATCTCTTACGGCATGGGCACTTGGAGTTTTGATCAGGAATTGGTTGCCAGTTCCAATTTCCATAAGGGTGTCTCCTGCATTTTCTTTTTCTTTTTGAGTTGGAGTCTCACTTTGTCACCCAGTCCGGGCTGGGGTGTTGTAGCACGCTCAGGGCCACCGCAGCCTCAACCTGCTGGGCTCAGGTGGTCCTTCTGGCTCAGCCTTACAAGTAGCTGGAACTATAGGCATGCGCCATCATGCCCAGCTAATTTTTTTTTTTTTTGAGTTGGAGTCTCACCCTGTTGCCCAGACTGGAGTGCAGTGGCCACTCCCAGCCACCGCAGCCTCAACCTGCTGGGCTCCGGCGATCCTTCCACCTCAGCCTTCCAGGT
>NW_007246048.1:194011-210371 GCF_000164805.1 Carlito syrichta
CACGCCCGGCTAAGTTTTTGATTTATTGTAGAGATGAGGTCTCGCCAAGTTGCCCAGGTGAGTCTCGAACCCACAGGCTGAGGCAACCCACTCACCTCAGCCTCCCAGAGCATGGGATTACAGGCTGAGCCACCGAGCCCGGCTTAATTTTTTGATTTATTGTAGAGATGAGGTCTTACCAAGTTGCCCAGGCTGGTCCCGAACCCGTGGGCTCAGGCAATCCTCTCACCTCGGCCTCCCAAAGTGCTGGGATTATAGGTGTGAACCACTGTGCCTGGCCTATTCTGCATTTTCTTATAGTTTGAGGTCTTACATTTAGGCCTTTGATCCATTTAGAGTTGATTTTTGGGAATGGCGATAGGTAGGGATCTTGTTTTGATCTTCTGCATGTGGTCAGTCAGTTTCCCCAGTACCATTTACTGAATAGGTTTTCCTCTCCTCAGTCGTTGGTGGTGGAGGGTTTATCAAAGATGAGTTGGTTGAGAAATTGAGGTTTTGCTTCTTGAATCTCTATACTGTTCCATTGGTCTATATGCCTGTTCTTGTACCAATTACCAAACTGTTTTGATTATTGTAGTTTCATAGTAGAGTTTAAAGTCTTAGAGTGTGATACCTCCTGCTTTGTTTTGTTTTTGTTTTTGCTGAGGATTGTTTTGGTGATTCGTGGTCATTTATGTTTCCATATGAATTCCTGTATTGTTGTTTCCAGGTCTGAGAAGAGTGCTGCTGGTAATTTAATGGGTATTGCATTAAATCTGTAGCTTGCCTTGGGTAGGATGGCCATCTTAACAATTCCAATCCATGAGCATATAATATTTTTCCATTTGTTTGTGTCATCTTTGATTTCTTTGAGCAGTGTTTTGTAGTTCTCATTATAAAGGTCTTTCATGTCTCTGGTTAGGAAGATGCCAAGGTATTCGTTTTTTTTTTCTAGCTATTGTGAATAAGATTGTGCTTTTTATTTGGGTTTCTTTTTTTTTTTTGAGTTGGAGTCTCACTCTGTTGCCCAGACTGGAGTGCAGTGGCCACTCCCAGCCACCGCAGCCTCAACCTGCTGGGCTCCGGCGATCCTTCCACCTCAGCCTTCCAGGTAGCCGGAATTACAGGCATGCGCTACCACGCCCGACTGATTTTTTGATTTATTGTAGAGATGAGGTCTCGCTGCCCAGGCGGGTCTCGAACCCACGGGCTCAGGCAATCCACTCACCTTAGCCTCCCAAAGGCACGGGATTACAGGCTGAGCCACCGAGCCCGGCTTATTTGGGTTTCTGTTTGCTTATTGTTGTGTATAGAAATGTGACTGTCTTTTGCACATTGATTTTTTACCCTGAGACTGTGCCAAAGTCCTTTATCAGTGCAAGGAGGTTTTTGACAGATTCTCTTGGATTATGAATCATGTTATCTGCAAAGAAGGACAACTTGACTCCCTCTTTTCCTATTTGGATACCCCTGATCTTCTCTTGTCTGGTTGCTATAGCTAGGACTTCCAAAACTATGTTGAAAAGGAGAGGTGAGAGTGGGCATCCTTGTCTTGTTCCAGTTTTCAGGGGAAATGGTTCCAATTTTTGTCTGTTTAGCAGTATACTGGCTGTGGGTTTCTCGTAGATGGCTCTTACTATTTTGAGGTATGTTCCATCTGTGCCTAGATTTTCTAGGGTTTTTATCAAGAAGAGATGCTAGATTTTATCAAAAGCTTTTTCCACATCTAATGGTATAATCATGTGGTTTTTGTTTTTACATCTGTTGGTGTATTTAATTACGTTTATGGTCTAAAAAATTTTGAACCAGCCCTGCATCCCGGGAATGAAGCCTACTTGGTCATGGTGGATGATTTTTGAGATGCATTGTTGAATCCGATTTGCTGGGATCTCGTTGAGAATTTTAGTATCTATGTTCATCAAGGATATTGGTCTGTAGTTCTCTTTCTTTGTTGGATCTTTACCTCGTTTGGGTATCAAAGTGATGTTAGCTTTGTAAAATGATTTGGGTAGAGTTCCATCTTTCTCAGTTGTCTGGAATACTTTCAGTAGGATTGGTATCAGTTCTTCCTTGAATGTTTTGTAGAATTCTGCTGGAAAGCCATCTGTTCCAGGCCTTTTTTTGAAGGTAGTTTTTTTATGACATAGTCAATTTCCTGGATTGTTATTGGTCTATTTAGGGTCTCGATTTCTTCTTGTTTCAGCTTGGGGAGGTTGTTTGATGTCTGAAAGTCCTCTATTTCCTTTAGGTTTTCCAGTTTGTTTCCATATAATACTGTACATATAATCTTGGATTTCTTCAGGGTCAGTTGTGACTTGATCTTTTGCATTTCTGATTGTGTTTATTTGGGGTTTTTCTCTCTTTTTCTTGGTCAGTCTAGCTAGGGGACCATCAATCTTGTTTATCCTTTCAAAGAACTAGCTTTTTGTTTCATTGATTTTTTTGTATTATCTTTTTGTCTTCTATGTCCCGAATTTGGTTTTTTATTTTGGTGATCTGGATTCTTCTGCTGAAGTTAGGCTTTTGGTAGTCTTGCTTTTTCAGCTCCCTTAGGTGATTTGTTAGGCTGTTAACTTGTGATCTTTCCATTTTCTTCATGTGTGTTTGTAGAGAGATGAATTCTTCTCTTAGTACTGCCTTCATGGCATCCCAGAGGTTTGGTAAGATGTTTCGTCATTTTCATTTGTTTTCAGGTATCTTTTAATCTCTGTTTTGATTTCCATGTTGACCCAGGAGTTGCTTAGCATCATGCTGTTTAGTGTCCATGTCTTTGTGGGTTTTGGGGAACTTTGTTGGTGTTGATATTTATTTTTATTCCACTGGTCTGAGAAGGTACATGGCATGATTTCAGTCTTGTGATATTTTTTATGCTTCATTTATGGCTGAGGATGTGTGAGTTCATTCCATGTGATGATGAATAAGAATGTATATTCCATGGCTGTTGGGTGGAATGTTCTGTAGGTATCAATTTGGTCAAGTGTCACGTTCTGGATCTCCTTGTTGATTTTTTGTCTTGATGATCTGTCTAGGGTCATGAGTCGGGGGTATTTAAGTCCTGAGCTATGATAGTGTTAGAGTCAATATTTTTTTTAAGTTTACCTAGAAGCTGCTTTATGAAAGTTGGTGCACCTATGTTGGGTGCATATATGTTTAGGATATATGTTTAGGATGGATATTTCTTGTTGCTGGACTGAACCTTTTATCATTATGTAATGACTTTCTGTATCTTTTTTAATTTTTGATAGTTTAAAGGATATTTTGTCTGATATTAAGATTGTGACTCCTGCTTTCTTTTGTGTTCCGTTTACCTGAAATTTTGTTTCCTGTCCTCTTACTTTGAGTCTGTGAGTGTCCTCTCTGGTGAGATGAGTCTCTTGGAGACAATATATTGCTGCCTCATTGTATTTTATCCATTTTGTCATTCTATGTCTTGTCAGTGGTGCATTTAGTCTATTCACATTCAGGCTAATTATTAAAATGTGAGAGTTTATCCCTGTCATGAGGTTCTTATAGAGTTTGATTTTGTTGTTGCTGTTTGTTTTCTTTCTTTTGATTTTTGGGTGGATTCATGTATGTTTTCAACCTTTTTCCTGCATTCTTGCGAAGGGCATTGTCATTCTATTATTTCTTTCTTCTGTGTTTAATACTTAAATATTTCTTGTAGAGCTGGTCTGGAGGCAGCATAAACTCTTAGGGATTGAACATCTGGGAAACATTTTAATTCTCCATCACCACTGAAGCTTAGTTTAGCTTGGTGGGTAATTCTTGGTTGAAATTGTTTATCTCTGAGAACTTTGAAGATTTGGTGCCAAGCTCTCCCCGCCTGAAGTGTTTCTGTGGATAAGTTTGCTGTTATTCTAATTGGTCTTCCCCTGTAGGTAGTCTGACCTTTTTCCCTTGCTGTCTTTAGGATTTTTTTTTTTATACCTTCTTTGTGTAGGCAAATTACTGTGCATCTAGGAGTTGGTCTACTCATTTGTCGTCTTGCAGGGATTCTCTAGTATTTGAATGGTCGTGTCACTGATGAGATAAGGGAAGTTTTCTTGGTAATTTCATGGAATGTTTGTTCCAGGGTGGTCTCTGTCTCTCTTTCTGCCTTAGGAAGTCTAATTAATCTTAGGTTCAGCCTCTTAAAATAATTGCTCATCTCTTGAAAGTTTTGCTCTGTGTGTGGTTTTTTTTTTTTTTTTTTTGAGTTGCAGTTTCACTCTGTCACCCAGACTGGAGTGGCAGTGGCATGCCTCTGGCCACTGCAGCCTCGACCTGGACTCTGGTGATCCTTCCGCCTCAGCCTTCCAAAGAGCCAGAGCTACAGGCGCACGCTACCATGCCTGGCTAATTTTTGATTTATTGTAGAGATGAGGTCTCGCCAAGGTGTCTGGATGGGTCTTTAACCTGTGGGCTCAGGCAATCCACTCGCCTCGGCCTCCCAAAGTGCTAGGATTACAGGCTGAGCCACCAAGCCCAGCCTACTCTGTCTTTTTAAGCTTCTTTTCTATGTTTTTGGCAGTTTGGGTTAGTTCCATATTTTGGTCCTCAAGCTCTGAGATTCTTTCTTCTGCTTGGCTAATTCTGCTTTCCATGCCTATCAGTTTGTTATTTATTTCATTCACTATATCTTTATTGCTGTTATCTCATTTATCAATACCTTCATTCTTTCCTCTTGTCTCTCCTCGGTTCTACTTATTCTCTCTATTAATGTCTTGATATCTGAGTTTGTGGTTTGAGACCAGTCATTCTGGGGGCCCTTCATTGTTTATGTTCCAAAGTCTCTATTCTCAGTGGCTGACCTCCCATATTCTTCTTTCGGTTTTTTTTTCATTTGTGTAGATTTTCCTCCCTCATTTTTTCCCCATCTTCTTTAATTCTGTTGTTCAGGGATGGGGGGTAACTTTTACTTCTGTTTGCTCAATCTCCTATTCTTCCTTAAGTTGATCCTCTGGCTTTGTTCAATTCTGAAACTGGACTGTGGGTAGGGGAGGGGGGCTGTATTTTTTGCATTTTTGAGATTTAATTGAGGAGGGAGCTATGATTCAGAAACCATCTGCAGATCCCCAGTATCTGCTGACAGGTGTATGGGCCCCCTGGAACCTGCTTCTCACTGCCTTACAATCTGTCCATGCAGTGGAGGTATATGTTTGCCCTCTGAAAGCAAAATGATGTAAGCAAAAGGAAAAGAGTGGAAAGAGAAAGGGGGATGAGAGGAAGGTGGAGAGAGAGAAGAATAAGAGGGAAAACAAACACATGTACCAACTAACAAATGAAAAGAGACATAAAGACAGTAAAGCTAAAAAAAAAAAACTAAAACAAGCCGGGCTCAGTGGCTCAGCCTGTAATCCTGCGCCTTTGGGAGGCTGAGGTGAGTGGATTGCCTGAGCCCACGGGTTCGAGACCCGCCTGGGCAGCGACACCTCATCTCTACGATAAATCAAAAAATCAGCCAGATGTGGTAGGACATGCCTATAATTCCGGCTACTTGGAAGGCTGAGGCGGAAGAATTGCCGGAGCTCAGCAGGTCGAGGCTGCGGTGGCTGGGAGCGGCCACTGCACTCCAGTCTCGGCGACAGAGTGAGACTCCAACTCAAAAAAAACCAAAAAACAACTAAAACATACAATCATACAAATACAGAAACCAACAACCTCCCTCCCACCCCCCACTGATGTACTCTCCCTCAAAAATACCAGTACGCAAACAGAAACTCCAAAAAAAAAAGCAATAAATGGCTGGGCTTGGTGGCTCAGCCTGTAATCCCAGCACTTTGGGAGGCCAAGGCAAGTGGGTTGCCTGAGCCCGTGGGTTTGAGGGCAGCCCAGACAACTTGATGAGACCTCATCTCTACAATAAAATAAAAAATAGCCTGGCGTGGTAGCACATGTTCCAGCTACTTGGAAGGCCAAGGTGGAAGAATCACTGGAGCACAGAAGATCGATGCTGGGGTGGCCATGAGTGTGCCACTGCACCCCAACCTGGGTAACAGAGTAAGACTCCAACACACACACACACACACACACACACACACACCAATAAAATAACAGAAACAGAGCAAGTATGAAAGCGTAATCAGAAACGGAAAGAGAAAAAAACTAAAACAAAAACAAACAAAAAACAAGCAAACACAAACAAACCAAAAAACCCCCGCTCTGAGGTCATTCCTGTAAGTCCAAATTCCTTTCCGCTCTGCTCTCCAGCTCCTCTCCTCTGCTCTCAGTGCTGGCTGATAGGGTTGCTCTCAGATGCCCCAGGCCTACTGTGGGAGGAGGGTGGATCAGAACTGGACTCAACCAGCTTGCTGCCTGTCAAGTCTCCCACTCAGATCTTATGTGTCTGTGTCTGATCCAGCTTGGGGAGGGGCTTCTGTCACTACGAGTTTGATGAGATAACCTCTAAGTCCCAAGTTGGAGGCTGGGTGGAACTGGGCAGGGCAATGCAGGTTTCTGTCTGGGCCCAGGACAGAGAAAATGGCTCTGGTTGGCATTTCCTTACTCGTGGTGGGGCTCCTCTCCAGTTCTTCCCATCTTCTCTTTCCACGGATCTGGGTCTCTAGATCACAGGTGGTGGTGTGGGCTGGGTGCCAGGTGATGAGAATCAGCTGTATTTGGCAGGCTTTTCTCAGGAGAGTACCGAGAGCAGCAGATGATCCTGCATCCCAGCAGCTTTAATCTCAGGGTGGTGAGGGGTTGTAGTCACCTCCGCAGGAGGGCCCCGGGTGCATGAAACCAAGTCTCCCCTTAGATGGACTTTCACTCACCCCGACATGTACTCACTCATGCAGGGAGTCTTTATGGACACTCGCTTTTGTGGAGACTCTCACAATCCAACCTGTCCCATCGCCACCTTGCCAGTCTTCATCTCTTTTTGTGGGATGTCAGAGAAACCAGGAGGGGCCAGTATTCAGTCCATACCTTTGTTCTTCAAATCCCTCCTCTGGGCATGTACATATCTTAAACTGTTTCTTGTACATGTGCACTAAGAAACATGAAATAGTAATAATACAACTATAATAAATGTTTTAGAGGTATTAATTCGGCCGGGTGAAGTGACTCAGTCAGTAATCCCAGCAGTTTGGGAGGCTGAGGCAAGAAGATTGCCTGAGCCCAGGGGTTTGAGACCAGGCTGACCAACTTGCTGAGACCTTGTCTCTACAATAAATCACACATACACACACACAAAAACTAGCTGGGCATGGTGGCATGCATCTGTAGTTCCAGCTACTTGGAAGTCTGAGGCAGAAGGATTGCCTGAACCCAGCAGATCAAGGCTGCGGTGGCCATGAGCATGCCAGTGCACTCCAGCTTGGACGACGAGTGAGACTCCAACTCAAAAAAAAAAAAAAAAAAAATATATATATATATATATATATATATATAAATTCATTTACCACTCACCATAACCCTGAGAGGTAGGGATGATTATTATCCCTATTTTTCAAAAGGAGAAACTGAGGCCAAGGAGGTCAAATAACTTACCTCAGTTCCCTCAGGAAAGGGTGCCTCCTTCTGTTATTTATTTTCATTGCTATATCATGGCTATTTTCACTGATAGCTTTGGAGCCTGATATGGACTTCTATAATTGCAAATTCAATATATTGAATTGTGTGTAATGATTGACTTGTCCATATTTGGTGCTCATTAATGCACTAAAACAGTTATTTTTACATTGTAATGCAGCAAGTATATATAATTACATGAAATCTTTTTCTAGGATTGTCCATAACTATCTAAAAGGGAAACCATTTGAAGATTACCAAGAAAGCTCATATTTTTCTCAGTTTTTACAGTGGAAATGGCTGGAGAGGTATGTACTATTTTAAAACTCAATAAAAGCTGATAAAGGTGACATGTATTTGTAGTTCCAGTTACTCAGGAGGCTGAGGTAGAAGGATCACTTGAGCCCACACGTTTAAGGCTGTAGACTGTAGTAACATTCGTGTCTGTGAATAGCCGCTATACTTCAACCTAGGCAACATAGTGAGACCCTATCTCTTAAAAAAAAAAAACCCTCAGTAAAACAAGTAGTAACTTCTCATAATGCATATTGATTGATGTATACATTTCGATCTGTCAAATACTATTAGAAATCATGAATTGGTCAGGTACAGTGGTTCATACCTGTAATCCTAGCACTTAGGGAGGCTGAGGCGAGAGGATTGCCTGAGCCCATGGGTTTGAGACCAGCCTGGGCAACATGGCGAGAGCTCATCTCTACAATATATAAAAAAGTGAGCTGGGCCTGTAGTTCTAGCTACTTGGAAGGCTGAGGCAGAAGGATTGCCTGAGCCCAGCAGGTCAAGGCTACAGTAGCCGTGAACATGCCACTGTGCTCCAGCCTGGATGACAGAGTGAGACTCTGGCTCAAAAAAAAAAAAAAAATCATGAATTGTATATGATATTTTTGTACAGAAATTATTCATAGGCATTATATAATTTTTTGTAATTTAATTGACTGTTTTCTCTATTTATTTATTTATTTATCTATTTATTTATTTTGAGTTGGAGTCTCACTCTGTCGCTCAGACTGGAGTGCAGTGGCTGCTCCCAGCCACCGCAGCCTCAACCTGCTGGGCTCCGGCGATCCTTCCGCCTCAGCCTTCCGAGTAGCTGGAACTACAGATGTGCGCTACCACGCCCGGCTAATTTTTAAATTTATTTATTTACTTTTATTTCTCGCCAAGTTGCCCAGGCGGGTCTCGAACCCACGGGCTCAGGCAATCCACTCACCTCAGCCTCCCAAGGCGTGGGTTTACAGGCTGAGCCACTGAGCCCGGCTTGTTTTCTCTATTTAAAATAGCAGTTAGCCCTGGTGGTACAGTGACTGGAAAATGAAACATATCTTAGATATAGTGGGTGAGACTGCAGTCTAAGTCCCTGCTCAGTCTTTTTTACTGGCTGTGTGGCCTCAGGCAAGTGACTTAGACTGTATGAGTTTCAGGTCGGTCCTTGTTCTACAAATAAGAGGTAACTGTAGAATCTACTTTATTGGACTGTTGCAGGATTATCTGGGAAATCTGTGTGCAATGCTTATAACACAATGTTTGGTGTACAAAATAAGTGCTCAAGAAGTATTAGCTACTGCTAGTGTTATTGTTACTATTATTACCATTACATTGATTAAATTTCCAGTTCTAGCTCACGCATGCTTCTTTTGAGATGTTTGTATAAACATCTTTTTCGAGGTTCTTTTTTCAAAGGATAGTACATGCTGTATATATATGTATGTATATATGTCATTTTTTCTTAACAGCTTTGACAGATTCAGAGCCCTGAAATTCATATAGTACAGAGTACTTTATTAAATATGCATATATAACTCATCTCTATTTGAACACACATGTACCTTGTACCTATATTTTAAAATGTTCAGAAATTTTTTTTTTTTTTGAGTTGGAGTCTCACTCTGTCGCCCAGACTGGAGTGCAGTGGCCGCTCCCGGCCACCACAGCCTCGACCTGCTGGGCTCCAGTGATTCTTCCGCCTCAGCCTTCCAAGTAGCCGGAATTACAGGCATGTGCTACCATGCCCAGCTGATTTTTTTGATTTATTGTAGAGATGCGGTCTCACTGCCCAGGCGGGTCTCGAACCCGTGGGCTCACAGGCAATCCACTCACCTCAGCCTCCCAAAGGCACGGGATTACAGGCTGAGCCACTGAGCCTTGCTCAGAAATGTTTTAATTTGGGAAAATTCCCAGGAAAATACTCATAGACTAAGACTGTACCATAAGTTATAAATATTTCCTAGTCCTGCCTGATTGCAGAGCTTTCTTTAGTTAGCAAGGATAATTGGACTGTTCTGCCTCTTGCTTCAGCATGTTCTTTTTTTTTTTGAGTTAGAGTCTCACTCTGTCTCCCAGACTGGAGAGCAGTGGCCGCTCCCGGCCACCGCAGCCTCGACCTGCTGGGCTCCGGCGATCCTTCTGCCTCAGCCTTCTGAGTAGCTGGAATTACAGGCACACGCTACCATGCCTGGCTGATTTTTTAATTTATTGTAGAGATGTGGTCTCGCCAAGTTGCCCAGGCGGGTCTCGAACTTGCGGGCTCAGGCAATCCATTCACCTCAGCCTCCCAAAGTGCGGGATTACAGGCTGAGCCACCGAACCCGGCTCAGCATTTTCAATAAATCTTAATGTTAATTAAGATTAATTGCTCCTCATGCAAGTTGAGAGCTTTCCCACTAGAGAGAGGGAGCCATAGTCCCTCAGCAAAGATAAGAGAGAGCCTTTGTCTTGGGCCTTCCCTTTGAGCAGTACAGTTCAATAAATAATGCTAAGACAAGCATGGGTAGGCTTTCTGCTTTAAAATAACCTTGAGGGCCATTGCCTTGCTAAGCTATGGTGTGACCATGTGCCCTTTGAACTATGACCTGGCCATGTTTTCTTAAGCTTTGGCACCCTCCCCTGCCTTGGGGAGGTAAATCTCCTGTTTCTCTATCTCTCTCTCCCCCCACCCTCTTTCTAATTTAGTTTTTAAATAAACTATATTTTCTAATCTAAAAAAAAAATGCCATGTGAGACCTGAAACTTTTTTTTTAATTCATTAGGCAACCAGTAACAAAGAACACGTTTAGACATTACAGAGTTCTAGGAAAAGGCGGATTTGGAGAGGTGAGTAATGTGTGCCAGTTAAGAGCAGTGCTTCCAGCTAGGTAGACAGCAAGGTTATCGAAAGACAGTATATTCTGTGGAGGTCTAGTCTCCGGTGAGTAGGGCCTGAATTGCGGGGAGGGAATGAGAAAAGAAAGACAAAGAGACAGTGGAATTGGGAGATCTCTCTCCTCAATAGGTGAGAGTAAGTTTATTTATTTATTTATTTATTTAAAGAATCAATCTGCTTTATTTATTTATTTATTTATTTTGAGTTGGAGTCTCACTCTGTTGCCCAGGCTGGAGTGCAGTGGCCGCTCCCAGCCACCGCAGCCTCGACCTGCTGGGCCCCGGCGATTCTTCCACCTCAGCCTTCCAAGTAGCTGGACCTACAGGCGCACGCTACCACGCCCGGCTAATTTTTTTTGATTTATTGTAGAGATGAGGTCTTGCCTGCCCAGGCGGGTCTTGAATCCGCGGGCTCAGGCAATCCACTCACCTCAGCCTCCCAAAGGTGCAGGGTTATAGGCTGAGCCACCGAGCTCGGCAGTAAGTTTATTTTTATAGCATGTTTTTTATATAGGACAAAACTATATAAACAAGAAATATCTTAATGTTAGCATCAGCTGGGAAAAGGTTAATGTTTGTGACTTTTTTGGCAAGCTTATTATAGCACTAACATCTTTGTTTTTTGTGAGTTTAAGTAAAACTATTAACATCTGTGTTTTTTGAAGTTTTGAGTAAAGTTATTATTAAAGCAGGCTATATCTGGCCAACGCAGACTAGAGGTCACACCATCTGAATTTTACTAAGTCAACATTTTTAGGGGCAAGTATCAAGGGAAGGAGATACTGGCCAAGCCACATTGGAGCCAGGCCAGGAACACAAGGACCTTGTCAAGCTTGTGTTTTTTAAGACATAAGGACCTTGTCTTTTGTCTTATGTCTTTTGTCTCCTTTAGTATTCACTTTAGCAATGTGCTATTTCTTTACTGTGCATTTTAGCCAACTGTGAGAATTGAGATGCTCAAAAATCTTTTTTTTTTTTTGCTCAAAAATCTTGCTGAGGTGTTTGAGACCAGCCTGGGCAACTTGGCGAGACCAAGTTGTAGACAATAAATTAAAAAATTAGCCGGGTGTGGCTTCATGTACCTAAAGTTCCAAATACTTGGAAGGCTGAGGTAGAAAGATCGCCTGAGTCCAGCAGGTCAAGGCCACAGTGGCTGTGAGCGTACCACTGCATTCCAGTTGGGCAACAGAGTGAGACTCCGACTCCAAAAAAAAAAAAATCTTTGTGACTTCACATTCTAGTTCATAATTCTGACAGAAGCTGGTTTCCCACACTTGATGCTCAAACTCAGTCATTTTGTCCAGATTGAAAGATTATTCTGGAGCTGGGCTCGGTGGCTCAGCCTGTAATCCCGCTCCTTGGGAGGCTGAAGTGAGTGGATTGCCTGAGCCCGCGGGTTCGAGACCTGCCTCGGCAACTTGGTAAGACCTCATCTCTACAATAAATAAAAAAAAATTAACCGGGCGTGGTAGTGCACGTCAGTAGTTCCAGCTACTTGGAAGGCTGAGGCGGAAGGATCCCCGGAACCCAGCAGGTCGAGGCTGCGGTGGCTGGGAGCGACCACTGTACTCCAGTCTGGGCGACAGAGTGAGACTCCAACTCAAAAAAAAAAAAAAAAAGATTATTCTGTTTCTGTATTATGGAATTTTGATTATTCTACTTCCATAATTTAAGACTAGCCTAAAATTCATGTAGTACAGTGTATATTATTAAATGTGTTCATTTAATCCAACTCCATTCGGATATATGAGAGGGGACCCTCCCGAATAAAAACCAATTAATTTTTGAAGATAGGTCCCTTGTAATACAGGCTTCCCTGCTAGATATGTGTTCTAGGAACCCATTGACATCAGTGTATCAGCTAGCATTGTTGTGAGACGTTGCGTTTAGCCTCGGTGAATTTTTTTTGGAGATTCTTTCAAAACATCTGCCCATTTCATGATGGGTGATTTTCAAGTGCACTTGCCCAAACCATGCTGTATGTTTAGCATGAGCCCCTGTCCCACCCTCCCTATTCACCTGATTTCACCTCACCTTTTTTTGTTTGTTTTCCTGGATCATAAAAGTCCTCACAGGGAAATGTTTTGCCAATGTAGAAGAGGTGAAACAAAAAACAGCAGAAGCATAAAAGGCATCAAAATTGATGAGTTTTGAGCAGTGGAAAAAGCATCTCAGTAGGTATATTACATCAGACAGAGAGTACTTTGAAGGTGACTGAGGTTTGAACATGTAAGAATAAATATACAATTTTTTTTTTTTGAGTTGGAGTCTCACTCTGTCATCCGGGCTGGAGTGCACTGGCATGCTCACAGCCACTGCAACTTCAATCTTCTAGGCTCAGGCAATCCGTCCACCTCAGCCTTTCAAGTAGCTGGAAATACAGGCACGCGCTACTACACCTCGCTAATATTTTTGATTTATTGTAGAGATGAAGTCCTGCCAAGTTGCCCAGACTGCTCTCAGACCCCTGGGCTCAGGCAATCCTCTTACCTCAGCCTCCCAAAGTACAGGCTTGAGCCACCATGCCCGGCCCACAATTTTTAAATAAATAAATTCCAGGTTTTTGGGGTCCCCACTCATACATACGTACCTTGCACCTGTTTCAAAAAGTGTTTGCAAATGTGTCAGTTTGGTCACAGACTCATGAGAAATATTCTTTAAATATGATGGCTCTCCTTGGTAGAGACCACCCACTGGAGGAGGTGGATAGAAAACAGTATGTAGTTCTGGTTTGGTGATTTAAAGAGATGTTAATTACCTCATTAATTCCCTGGAGGGATCATATTCAGTTTAGGAACTTGTAAATCCTAAGAGCTAGGCAAGTTGTTGGGAAACCAACACTCTTTTTAAGTCAGAAGCAGGTTACACTGCCCGGATGTGCTTGAAATCATGCCTGGTCCCTTATTACAATTTAAAACGAAAACCACCAGCATTGCCTTGAAATTAATTAGAAAGCTGACCTGAGAGGCATTGCACTACGAGTGAGATCTGTTATACATTTTTGCAGTTTGACAGGGTAAGAAATTGGTCAAAATAGTTATCATTTCAGAAGAATTGACAGTATTGTCCCTCTGATACAATTCTGGAGACTGATTAGAATATGTTGCCTAATCTAACTGAATGCTTGTTCAAAACTTCGTCATGATAGATTTTTCTGTAAGAAATTCATCCTCTGAATATGTACCAGAAAAGGAAAGCCATTTTGTCTCTTCAGCTCTTTCTATTCTGCCTTTCATGATTTCCAAGTATAAAGACTCAGATTTTGTCAAAGAAC
The DNA here is from genome assembly GCF_000164805.1 of Carlito syrichta. Taxonomy (NCBI): domain Eukaryota; kingdom Metazoa; phylum Chordata; class Mammalia; order Primates; family Tarsiidae; genus Carlito; species Carlito syrichta. Next base: position 207,912 of record NW_007246048.1, read on the forward strand.
AGGAAAAGAAGTTTCTAGGACATGGATCTTGCATTTACAAAATAATGAAATTGCAATTATAGCTGCATATAAGTTTTTAAAATTTATCAGTCCTAATAGGGCTCAGTAGGGATACACTAACAAATTTTAATTGTTGTGAAAGACTCAGTATATTTATGATTTTATGGATTACTTTTGAATATGCTTACTTGGGTTTTCAGACAGATTATTGAATGGATGAATAAGCAATGGTGTTTTTTGTTTTTGTTTTGTTTTTTTAGCTTAAAAACATCAGAAGTTTATTTCTCACAGTTTTGGAGTCTGAGAAGTCAAAGACTGAGGTAGATTTGGTTTCTGGTAACAGCCCTCTTTCTGGCTCACATTCTAGCTGTGTTCTCACATGGCAAAGGGGATCACAATGGTTGTTTTTCACAGACTTGTTCTGGAGGTGTTGTACTTGAAGTCATGGTCCAAAGGGCATGAACAGTCACTCCTTTTCTATACTGAATGCCTGTCAGAAGGAGTCCTACTGGTCCTAATGCAGAGACAGCCTCGGTGCCCTTTAATCAAGATCCCAAGAGTGCATTTGCTTTTTCCAAATGGGAGCATTTCTTCCAGTGGGTCTGAAAGGGCAAACATAGTTGGTCTTATTTTGTCAACAGTAATTCTTTTGCTTATGTCTGAAGTCCCCCAAAATCCATTTGTAGGGTCCTGAGGCAAGCACAGTGGAGAAAGATTTGGGTAGATATCTCTGCTTTCATAGTTTTAGATGCAGCAGAATAGTGGAAAGAATTGGGCAGACCTGAGATCAAGTTCCTGCTCCATCACTTCCACCTGTGTGATCCTGGATTCACCTCACGAACTAATCCTTAGCATGGGAATAATGCCTGATACTCTTGCCTGTTTTCCCTTCCTTTTCTTTGATTTGCCAAGTCCACTTAAAATAATGAGCTTGTCTATGATGAAGAGTTGCGAAGAGATTTATGTGCCAATGGTCAGAAATTTATTACATAAACTTTGGACTGGGCATGATGGCTCATGCCTGTAATCTCAGCACTCTGGGAGGCTGAGATGAGAGAATTGCCTAAGCCCAGGGGTTCGAGACCAGCCTGGGAAGCTTGGTGAGACCTCATCTCTACAATAAATCAAAAAATTAGCTAGGCATGGTGGTACGTGCCTGTAGTTTCAGCTACTTGGAAGACTGAGGCAGAAGGTTTGTCTGATCCTAGCAGGTTGAGGCTACAGTAGCTGTGATGATGCCACTGAACTCTAGCCTGGGTGACAGAGTGAGACTCTGACCCCAAAAATAAATTGGAATAGTCATATTTTAACAGAATATTTATGACAGGAAAACAGTCACACTATAAGATGTTTAAAAAGAGACTATGGGCTGGGCATGGTGGCTCAGCCTGTAATCCCAGCACTTTGGGAGGCTAAGGCAAGAGGATTGCCTGAGCCCGGGGATTTGAGACCAACCTGGACAACTTGGTGACCTCGTCTCTGCAATAAATCACACACAAAAATAACTAGCTGGGCACAGTGGCTTGTGTCTGTAGTTCCAGCTACTTGGAAGACTGAAGTGGAAGGATCACCTAAGCCCAGCAGGTTGAGGCTGTGGTGGCTATGAGCATGCCACTGCACTCCAGCCTGGGTGACAAGAGTGAGACTTCAACAACAACAAAAACCCCCCCAAAACAAAAGAGACTATGAAATATTACCTATTCTACAACGTGAGTCAAATTTTGTCTTAAAAAGCTGAGGTGGTGGCTGTAAGAGAGAGAGAGAGAGAGAGAGAGAGAGAGATTCATTCTTGCAAACACATGTATAAAGGTGGATATATCGCAAAATATAGCAAAATATAAACAAAAGTTACCTTGGAATTACAGGTGAGTTTCTACCATTGTCCTTATTACTGCCAATATTTTCCACAATGAACTTTATATTACTTTTACCATAAAAATTATTTATTGGCAGATAAAATTATATATCATGTCTTGTGTTTACTTTTAAAACAATCCTCTGTGTGGATGTGTATGTGTGTTTGGTGTATAGTTTCTGGGGGTCAGAGAAAATACAGTGGCTATATGTTGATGACCTGGAAACTGGGGGATTGGAACCTGGGGGCTTATATGTTTGAGAATTTTCATGACGTAAAGGAAAACTAATATATAAATATTGCTTTAAGAACTAACAAAATAGGGCCAGGTGTGGTGGTTCAGCCTATAATCCCAGCACTTTGGTAGGCCGAGGTGAGAAGATTGCCTGAGTCTGGGGGTTCGAGACCAACCTGGGCAACTTGGTGAGACCTTGTCTCTACAATAAATCAAAAAATAAGCCCGGCATGGTAATGTGTGCCTGTAGTTCCAGCTACTTGAAAGGCTGAGGCAGAAGGATTGCCTAAGCCCAGCAGGTCAAGGCTGCAGTGGCCATGAGAGTGCCACTGCCCTCCCACCTGGGCAACAGAGTGAGACTCCTGCTCAA
>NW_007246048.1:210391-213788 GCF_000164805.1 Carlito syrichta
AAAAAAAAAAAAAAAAAAAAACCCCACAAACTAACAAAATAGAATAAAGATATGAAAATCTGTGAACTCTATGAAAATCCGTGAAATACATTTCCTTATATTCTTGGACTTTTTTTTTGAGTTGGAGTCTCACTCTGTCGTCCAGGCTGAAGTGCAGTGATATGCTGCTCACGGCCACACCAACCTCAACCTGCTGGGCTCAGGCGATCCTTCTGCCTCAGCCTTTGAAGTAGCAGGAACTACAGCATGCACTACCAAGCCCAGCTGATTTTTTTTTTTTAATTGCAGAGACAAAACCTCACCAAGTTGCCCAGGCTGGTCTCAAACCCATGAGCTCAGGCATTCCTCTGGCCTCGGCCTCTCAAAGTGCTGGGATTATAGGATTGAGCCTCCGTGCCTGGCCATATTCTTGGACTTTTTTAACTAAACAATTAAGAATCTTTTTGGTTTCAAGTTTTAAAACTTTTGCTTTTTTACAAAAAATAAAATAGATACATTTAGATTAATCAGTTGTACTGTGATCGCATATGCACAACCAGCTCCATGTGTATACTGTAATCAGTTGATGCAGCACAGCAATACATCCACTTGAGAGGAGGTGTTGACTCAAACTCATATGTCCGTGATGAGGTGGTCTTGGCTTATCAAATGCTGCTGCCAGTCTCTAAGTCTCTACCAGAGGAGGTTATCACAGAGAAAACAGTTTTCTTTGTATGGCCTAAGAAATGTCAGGTGCACATAAATCTCTCTTGTTTTTTTTTTAACTAGGTGTATGCCTGTCAAGTGCGAGCCACAGGAAAAATGTATGCATGTAAAAAGCTAGAAAAAAAAAGGATAAAGAGGAGGCAAGGTGAAGCTTTGGCTCTAAATGAAAAAAATCTCCTAGAAAAGTTACATAGTAGATTTGTAGTAAGTATCCTCTTTTAGTCTTCTCTGTATATTGCTTGATTAGTAGCACTTTTACCAGCAGATTTGCGATCACTCTTATTCAAGCCACGGAAGTCATTCAGTATGTTTCCCTCATTGATCTTTTTTTTAAAAAATTTTTTCCACGACTCCTATCCTATCCTCCATTGATCTATAGATTAAGTGAATTGCATTCAATTTCAATAAAAATCCCAATGGGTGTATGTGTGTGTGTGTGTGTGTGTGTGTATGTGTATGTGTATGTGTATGTGTATGTGTGTGCTGACTTACAGACCAATAGAAAAGTGGACAAAAAACTTGAGTAGACATTTCACAAAACAGGGTCCAAATGGCTACTAAGTATATGGAAAAGTATGAAGTATCCCCTATATTTGCATATGTAGAGAAATGCAATTTAAAACCACAATATGAGATAACTATACCTCCACCAGCACAACTCAGACTCAAACTAAAAAGACTGACAACTGAAGAAATTGGGAGGATGTGGGACAGCAGGACCTCTCTTGCAGTGCTGGTGGGGGTGTACTTTGTGTGCTGAATGCAGGTGCTCCGGAACTATGGAATGTTGGGCTCAAGTGACTAGAGCACAGTGTGAAGGAGTTGTGTCTCCAAGTGTCTTTGTGAAGTTTTGCCACCTCTTCACTTAGACATAGAAAGTTCTCCCTTTTAGCTACATAACTGCAGTAAGATCTTCAGTAAGCTATGGTCCAAGGGCCACATGATACATGTTATAGATTACTCCGAAGCATGTAGTCTTTGGGTGTTCCAATTATAAATCTAACATGGATTATTTGAAATTTTTTTTAAGTTTTAGATCCAGGGGGTACACATGCATATTCGTTACGTGGACGTATTGTGTAGTGGTGAGAATTGGGTCTCGGGTGGTCCGTTCCCTAGATAGTGAACATTGTGCCCCATAGGTAGTTTCTGAACCCTTCCCCTTCCTCTCTCTGTTGCACTTATTAGTGTTCACAGTGTCTATTATTTTCATCCTTGTGAGGATTATTTGAATGTTGTTAGCAAATAGACTATATGACCAATGAATGAGCGATTGTTTTGTTTTTATGATGTTGCTGCCTTTAGGTTACTTTAGCCTACACTTATGAAACCAAAGATGCCTTGTGCTTGGTGCTCACCATTATGAATGGAGGGGATTTGAAGTTTCACATTTACAACCTGGGCAATCCTGGTTTTGATGAGCAGAGGGCTGTTTTCTATGCTGCAGAAGTGTGCTGTGGCTTGGAGGATTTACAAAGGGAAAGAATTGTATACAGGTAAGAATGGTGCTACATAATGTTGCCTGTGAGCCTCAAAGTTTGTTTCTCATAACCCTAGGCTTTCCCTATGTCATTCTGGTTGTTTACAGGCTGGATAAGAGAGCAGCTAGGAGTCCTCGATGGTGATTTCCAGGGGTGGTCATTACCACTGTTGGAAATATGGCCAGTCAGAGGTGGGTCCTGGGTTTCCTTTTAGTTCTCTTTCTTATTTATTTATTTAAACTTTTTTTGTTTTGTTTTGTTTTTTTTAGAGATGAGGTCTTGCTATGTTGCCTAGACTGGTCATGAACTCCTGGGCTCAAGCGATTTCCCACTTCGGCCTCCCAAAGTGCTGGGATTACAGGTGTAAGCCACCTGTTCTCAACTTTACTTCTCTTTAATCTCTAATAAATTATGTTTTTGAAGTAGAAGTTTGTTTTTTACTTGTTAAATTTATTAAATAAAGGTAGTACTACTACTCACGTAAGCATGAGAAGTGCCGATTTCCAAGATTCTTAGATATTTTTATAGGTCTGGTAAGGATATTCATTATGTCCCACCAAAATAACATAACAACAAAATGTCTTGAAATAATATTTTCTTCTTTTGCATCTTAGAATTCAGTAAAAAAAAAAGTCAAGTGAAACATCATGGTTTAGTGTAATCAGTATATTTTGTTTTAGGAAAAAACTAGTTTCTCTACTTATCCTTTAAATGCTGGCATTCCTGGGCTTTTGAGTCTCTTTTCAGTCACTCTCCCTGGCAGTTTCTTTTCTGGGGGTTCATCTACCAATCACAGTCAGTCCTCTGTATCCATGGGTTCCACATCTCAACACCTTACCAGATGGCCTCTGGAGGTTCAGTTATCTGGGGGACACTACTATAGTTCTTTCCTTGTCAAAACTATAGAGGGTCAACCGGGCTTGGTGGCTCACCCTATAATCCTGCGCCTTTGGGAGGCTGAGGTGAGTGGATTGCCTGAGCCCGTGGGTTGGAGATCCGCCTGGGCAACTTGGCGAGACCTCATCTCTACAATAAATCAAAAATTTAGCCGGGCGTGGTAGTGCGTGCCTGTAGTTCGGGCTACTCGGAAGGCTGATGTGGAAGGATCGCCGGAGCCCAGCAGGTCGAGGCTGTGGTGGCCAGGAGCGGCCACTGCACTACAGTCTGGGTGACAGAGTGAGACTCCAACTAAAAAAAAAAAAAAAAAAAAA
>NW_007246048.1:213808-214739 GCF_000164805.1 Carlito syrichta
GAGAGAGAGAGAGAGAGAGAGAGAGAGAGAGAGAGAGAGTCAAGTCTATTTCTGTACTTTTATCTTTAAGAAAATGGAAGGAAGTATAATTTCTAAGTGATACCAATTTCAGAAATTTAGTAGATAGTAAGGACTAATAATTTAGGTTTGGTATTGTTTTTGCATTTTCTCTTTGTGTAGATTGTTTAGGTTCTCAGTTTGGGAATTAAATTTTGCTGTTTGTCTTAATCATTATATCAGTTATTTTGCTTTATCTTTGTAGAAAATATAGTTTCTAATCCAGAACCTTGTCAAGGCATATCTCAGTGTTAACTTCGCTTGTATAGTTTTTCACAAATAAATCTACAAACTTAAAGTGACTGTGAAATCCAGGATAATTATTTGTGAATTTACTTATTTATTTATTTAAATTTTTTGAGTTGGAGTCTCACTGTGTTGCCCAGGCTGGAGTGCAGTGGCATGCTCACGGCCACTGCAGCCTTGACCTGCTGGACTCAGATGACCCTTCCACCTCAGCCTTCCAAGTAACTGGAACTATAGTCATGCACCATTATGCCTGGCTAATTTTTCTTGATTTATTGTAGAGATGAGGTCTCACCAGGTTGCCCAGGCTGGTCTCGAACCCATAGGCTCAGGCAATCCTCTCACCTTGGCCTCCCAAGGTGCTGGAAGTATATGCGTGATCCATGTATTTGAGGATTTATTATGTGATGCAGGATATTTCACTACATGACTTCAGAAAAAATGGTCCCTAATGATATTTACGCCAAGAGTTTTTTCAGAAACTTAGCTTATAACTCGTAGTCTCATTGGCCGGAAATGAGAAGCTTATTCTATGCTCATTTTGAAAATGGCACCTGTCATCTCTTTTAGCCTGCTCCTGCCCTGCTAATATCATTTGCCAGCACTGTCTTAATCTATGCCTACCTAT
>NW_007246048.1:214759-240470 GCF_000164805.1 Carlito syrichta
TTTTTCTTGATTTATTGTAGAGATGAGGTCTCACCAGGTTGCCCAGGCTGGTCTCGAACCCATAGGCTCAGGCAATCCTCTCACCTTGGCCTCCCAAGGTGCTGCAATTATAAGTGTGATCCATGTATTTGTGGATTTATTAAATGATGCAAGATATTTCACTAGTCCAAAAAGATTAGATGGTCCCTAATGGTATTTAGGCCAGGAGTTTTTTCTGACACTACACTTAAAAATCATGGCATCTTGGCCGGGCTCAGTGGCTCAGCCTGTAATCCCAGCACTTTGGGAGGCCGAGGTGAGTAGATTGCCTGAGCCCGCGGGTTCGAGATCCACCTGGGCAACTTGGCGAGACCTCATCTCTACAATAAATCAAAAATTAGTCGGGTGTGGTAGCATGTGCCTATAGTTCCAGCTACTTGGAAAGCTAAGGCGGAAGGATTGCCAGAGCCCAACAGGTCAAGGCTGCGGTGACCAGGAGTGGCCACTGCACTCCAGTCTAGTGACAGAGTGAGACTTCAACTCAAAAAAAAAAAAAAAAATCATGGCATCTTTTATTATTTATAAATGGTTGTGGACACTGCTTTATTCACAGATGTGAAGAATGAGCTGATAGGTAGCTTTTTGAAGGATCAAGAATCAACTTTTTGTTTTGAGGGAGCAACGTTATGCAGTGATATGGATACATGTGATTGAGAGTGATTAGCCTCACTTCTGGAAAGGGTTTTGGGTTTTTGTTTTGTTTTGTTTTGTTTTTTTGAGTTGGAGTCTCACTCTGTCACCCAGACTGGAGTGCAGTGGCCGCTCCCGGCCACTGCAGCCTCGACCTGCTGGGCTCCAGCGATCCTTCCGCCTCAGCTTTCCGAGTAGCCGGAATTACAGGCATGTGCTATCACGCCCGGCTGATTTTTTGATTTATTGTAGAGATGAGGTCTCGCCACGTTGCCCAGGCGGGTCTCGAACACACAGGCTCAAGCAATCCACTCACCTCAGCCTCCCAAAGGCGCGGGATTACAGGCTGAGCCACCGAGCCCGGCTGGGTTTTGTAATTTTAAAGATATAATATTAAGACCAATGCCTCCTACTCTCTTGTAGGAAGCAGGACTCAATCTGTCCATCCCTTCAGGAGTAGTAGGCCTGTTTGATGTGATGTTTTGTGGCACCAGTTTTCTGCAAACAGCATGTCCAAGACTGTTGAGATCCTGACCTCTCCATGAGCTTGATGTGTGAGCTGGGTGTGTTCACCATCTGCCCTTTTTTGTGAGGTGGAACTGGCTTGCCACATGTGGCTAGACAGCATTTGTTAGTGTTAACAACCAAAAAGCAATTGCTCAGTCAGGATTTTTTCCACCATAATCTGAGCTCATGGAGATGAACCAAACAATCTTGTGGTACATGCCCTTTTCCTTTGTTTTCATGTATCACTGTATTTAAGGAAGACTACACAACATGATGTGAATAACAAAAATGCTGCTAGGCATGGTCAAAATATGTACTAATCACATTCATATGTAGGACATAAAACATTTTCAGAGCACTTTGTCATACATTATCTTTTCATCTTCCCAGTGGCCTTGTGAGGTAAGGATCACATCCATTTACAGATAAGTAAGATAGTTGTACATATAGTGTTCTGTTCTTTTCTGTAGCAAAAAGGGAAACCTTTACTCTTCGCTGACAGTTTGATTGATGTGTTTTATTTCCAAAGAAACTTGACTCTTAATTTATTCAATAAGATGTAAACCATGAAATTTTCACCATCTGGAATGCTACAGTTGGAGATAATTAAGATAAAATATTAGAAATTTTACTAAGAGAAAAGGATGTTAAGTTGTGCATTGGATCTCTTTTTTCAGTGAATGAATTGTGGACTGAAAAGCAGATGACATCTTCCCCATTGTAAGATGGAGAAGGGAGTTTGGTGTGCAAAATAGTGGGGACCTATCAGGTTTTTAATAGCAAGTTGGGTTATACAGGCCATTAGACAGTACAGATTACTGCTCTTATATTAGTTTCATCAGTAGTCAAAAGTTTCATTCATTCATTCAAATATATTGAGTCCCAGATGTACACCAGGTCCTGAGCTAGATGCTAGGAAAACCCTCTGAGGAGAGGGCAGTGTGCCAGTGAACCCATAAATTAAGTTATTGTTACAATTTATGGTAAGTGCTTTGAAGGATAGGCTCCTTTGTTTTCTTCCTTTTCTGAAACTTTAAAAATTAATTTAAAGAGGCTGGGCGTGGTGGCTCAAGCCTGTAATCCCAGCACTTTGGAAGGCCAAGGCGACAGGATTGCCTGAAATCAGGGGTTTGAGACCAGTCTGGGCAACTTGGCAAGAGCTTGTTTCTACAGTAAATTAAAAAATTTGCTGGGCGTAGTGGCATGTGCCTGTAGTTCCAGCTGCTTAGAAGTGCCACTGCACTTCATCCTGGGCGACAGAGTGAGACCCTAACTAAAAAAACAAAACAATTAATTTAAAGAAAGAATGGAAGATTTTAATGTTTATAAGAGCTGTTAGCCAGGCTCAGTGGCTCAGCCTGTAATCCCGCGCCTTTGGGAGGCTGAGGTGAGTGGATTGCCTGAGCCCACGGGTTCAAGACCCGCCTGGGCAGGCAAGACCTCATCTCTACAATAAATAAAAAAAAAATTAGCCAGGCATGGTAGCGTGCGCCTGTAATTCTGGCTACTTGGAAGGCTGAGGTGGAAGGATCGCCGGAGCCCAGTGGGTCGAGGCTGCAGTGGCCAGGAGCGGCCACTGCGCTCCAGTCGGGGCGACAGAGTGAGACTCCAACTCAAAAAAAAAAAAGAGCTGTTCATCAGTGTATGAACCACATTTTTCCAGATTGGACATTTCTACCTCTTTCTCTGGTTCTTTAGACACAATAGTACCTAACAAGCCCATTTCCTGAGGACTCTCTGAGGCAGTTCAACTTATGGGAAGGGGCCTCTGACCAGTCTTGTCCTGAGGCTAGTGAGCCCTATTTTCGTAGTCGAGACTTTAAGAGGACACCCAGGAGTGAGCTGAGATGACTGTTTTTGTCTTTGCTTTTCTCTCTTCTCCTCCCCAATGCTCATGATATCTTTTGAGCTATTTTTCAAGATTGTGGTTTAAATATTTAGGCCACACTTAAAGTTCTAGTTTAACCAGAGTTAGTTCTAGTTAAGCCAGCCCATAGTATTCTATTCGCATTATTCCCAAAGTGTGCCAAGCTGACTTTCCACATTGTTGATGCAAAGCCATAGATGAACATTTTTGTGCAGTGTGACCCTTTTTGTCTGCACAGTCTTGTTGCCCAGGAGGGGCTGGCTAACTGGCTAACAGGTGAAGTATAAGGCAGTAGTGGAAAACGACACCATGCACAAGGCCATATCACTGGGATGGCAGGTGCAGATAGGTGTGGACTGGAACAGGGAGTAGCAGGTAGTGGGTGAGCTGTGCACCAGGCAGTGGTTCAGAGCCTCCTCTCCAGAGATTATCGTCAATGTTGCCATCTCATGATAATTCAAGACCTAGTAGCAGGTTGGAAAATGGGAACCAGAAGAGAAAGAACAAGAGTCCGAAGCCAGTGCAATGAGCTGCTGTCCAACCAGAACACTAGAGGTGTAAGATTACTTTTTTTTTTTGAGTTAGAGTCTCACTCTGTCGCTCAGGCTAGAGAACAGTGGCACACTCATGGCCACCCCAGCATCAACCTGCTATACTCCGGCGATCCTTCCACTTCAGCCTTTTACATAGCCGGAACTGCAGGCACGCGCTACCACATCTGCCTGGCTAATTTTTGATTTATTGTAGAGTCGAGGTCTCGCCAAGTTGCCTGGGCTGGTCTTGAACCCTTGGGCTCAGACAGTCCACTTGCCTCGGCCTCCCAAAGTGCCTGGGCTTACAGGCTGAGCCACTGAGCCTGGCTGAAGATGACATTTAAATAGCTCAAGAGCACCACAAATTACATACAGGTCACATACAAGCCAGTGGGATAGTTCTGTGGGGTTTTTAATTATAAAAAGGTAGGAAGACAGTATTCCTTCCTTTTCTCCTTAGGTCTGGTCATGTATATGCTAAACTTAGTTTGTCTCCCTGGCTTAAAATTATAATTAGATGTAGCCAGAAGGAGCCCCAAAAAAGGTCATTTAGTAAACTTTTTACTTGGCGACTGAGAAACTGAGCCCCAGGGGCTGGAGTGACCTGGGCAGTGATGAAGCTGATGTTCTAGTCTCCTGAAGTTATGTCCTGTGCCTTCTGCTATGACAACCAGGACCCAAACTGGAGATGGCTTGAAAAGGATTATTCAGTCCATTAAGAGCCTGGGGAAATAAAGTTTTTGAGGGAAAGTTCAAGAAACGACAACACTTTGTAGTTAAAAGCTTATGGTACTCATTTACTAATAGATTATCTAGTGTACAGTGTGTGGGGTGGTGGATATGAGTGGGAGTGGCTTTGGGGCTTATCCTAGCATGTCAGTTAGCATTTGTGTAACCTGTAACCTTCTGTACACCTCAAGAGTAGCGCCTTGTCTATACATACTCTGCAGAATTTTTGTGAGAATTGCAGCAGATAGTGCATATAAAATGTATAAATATTGGCACATAGTGAGCATTCAACAAGACTTAGCTGATATTACTACTGTTACTATTATTTTGTTAACTACATACAGTGTGTTTTCTTTAAGAACAGGAGCACCTACAGTTGATTGTGACAGTGGAGCATGGAACTGGAGGGCAGGTTCTCACACTTTAATAAGGCTGGGACTCACTGAGAGCTTGGTGACAATGCAGACTCTGAGTCAGGAGGTCTTGTGGGGCCACACTTCAAGCAGTGGTGGCTCACAGGGCCTACAAAGCATCTAATGCAAGCTGGCAGGAATGTGTTCTGTGGATGTTAGTGTAAGGCTGGGTAATCAAGGAGGCTGTGGGAGGTCCCTGCCTAGGAGGGTGGCTTAGTTTTTAGTAACATTTATTGGGAATTTTTTTAGTGTAGTCAAGAATAAAAGAAAACACAAAAATGCCATCATCCCAGGAGCCAGTACATCTGGCTAAAAAACACACACAGTACAGAAGGTAGGCACCTCTGCTGAGCCCCTGCTGCCGTCCTTTGCTGTGGGTCCTGCTCCCCGGGGCATCTTCCCAGGAGATGTGTCAGTGCAGCTGTCATTGTGCATACACTCAGATCCACACAAGCTCTTAGGCGGAATGTTCCTCATGTTCTGGGGATGTGGTTTCTGACTTGAAGATGGTTTCTCAGTGACTGGCCTGAGTGCTGGGAGAACTCTGGTTTCTGCAAGAGCTTTCCTGAACAGCCCTCTGTCTGCTTCTGCAAATATTCTCGGATTATTTCCAGGGTTCTTGTTCTTCTCTGCTGGCTTCAGACCCCCTTCCTGGGTTCTACAGGTGTTGCTGAGGAAAGCTGGATTGTTGTGTTAGGGCCAAGTGTAAAATCGGAGTTAAATATAAATCTTTTGAAAATAATGTTTTTAGCCGGGCTTGATGGCTCAGCCTGTAATCCCGCGCCTTGGGAGGCTGAGGTGAGTGAATTGCCTGAGCCCGCGGATTCAAGACCCACCTGGGCAACTTGGCAAGACCTCATCTATACAATAAATAAAAAAAAATTAACTAGGCGTGGTAGCGCGTACCTGTAGTTCCAGCTACTTGGAAGGCTGAGGTGGAAGGATCGCCGGAGCCCAGCAGGTCGAGGCTGCGGTGACCGGGAGTGGGCCGCTGCACTCCAGTCTGGGCGACAGAGTGAGACTCCAACTCAAAAAAAAAAAGAGAAAGAAAAGAATGTTTTTCTCTTGAAGGAAAAAAACCCAAGTAAGTCATTTGAGATATTACATTTAGGATATTTTAGTCTATGATTTAAGTTCATTAGAAGTTCATGGTATTCCTCTACCTGTACAATAAGCTACAAGTAACAATAACCATTGTTTAGTACATACTCTTTCTGTGAGATATGGTCTCAATCAAACCCTGCAGTAACCCCGTGTGGTGGGCAGTGAGAACCTCCATTTTATAGGGAGGACACTTTAGGCTCAGAGAGGTTAAGACCACACAGCTGGTAAGTAGTAGTCTTAGGATTTGAATCCATGTCTGTTTGACCCCCACCCTGAGATCTTCTTTCTTGTTTTCTTGGAGATGGGGGTGTCACTGTGTTGTTCAGGCTGGTCTTGAACTCCTGGGCTTAAGTGATCCTCCCACGTCAGTCTTCTATAGCTTCTATAGGCGTGAGCCACTGTGCCCAACTTGAGGTTTTCTAACATGGGACGTTTTTGGTTGTTAAAATTCTGTAAAATACATTAATAATGAGAGAAATTGGGCCAAGTTCATTAAGGACTAATTGCTTTCCTTACTACTGGGCTGCACATTTAATCACTGAGAAGCCTTCAAATCTGTACCAACTATGCAGAACAGTTCATTTTACACTGTTGTCATATGCAAGTTGTTTGTTGAATTTTGTAGAATTCTTGTCCTGCTGTGTGATGACAATAGTTCACTTACATGAAGAGCTTATGAAGAGTGGTTTTGTTTTCTGCCATCCTGGCTCTTGCTCATTGCTGCAGAGACATCAGTAGTTGTTTCTGCTGGGTATGTGGGAATCACAGTGTCAACTTCTGATTAATTGAGTTTTTGTTGTTGTTTCCTTCCTCGTAGAGACTTAAAACCTGAGAATATTCTCCTCGATGACCATGGTAAGTAATCAAGCCTTTCATGTCTAAAGCATTGTTGGAGGGATACAGAGAGTTAATGTGGACTTAGCAGTTCCATACAGAATGGAAACAACAACAAAAAGAGAAACTTGTTGGTGTGTGTTCTTTAAAAAAATAAACTAGACTGGGCAAGGTGACTCAAGCCTGTAATCCCAGCACTTTGGGAGGCCGAGGTGAGAGGATTGCCTGAGCCCACGGGTTCAAGACCAACCTGGGCAACATGGCGAGACCTCATCTCTACAATAAATAAAGAAATAAATAAATAAAAATTAGCTGGGCGCAGTATCGTGTACCTGTAGCTCCAGCTACTTGGAAGGCTGAGGCCGGTGGTACTCACACCTAGTTCACAGGCAGCTCTGGCAGGAGCTTCTTTTGAGTGACTTTTCTTGACTAAGATGGGTCTTAAAATCTAGTGAAGTGCACATGACAAGGCCATCCATCATGGCTCCTGGAAAGGGGAAGGGAACTGGCATCTGAGGCAGTTCGATACTGGGGTGGCTATGAGCGTGCCACTGCACTCCAATCTAGGTGATGGAGTAAGACTCCAACTCAAAAAAAAGTAAATAGATAGATAAATAAAATATAGATAACATTGTCATTCTCCTGTATTTAGGCAAGAAGCAGAGATGGTCATACATTTTCAGTTAATGACTGAGTTTTAGAAGCATGTTAAAGTAAATTCTCTGGACTTGGTGGCTTACGCTTATAATCCCAGCACTTTGGGAGGCTGAGGTGAGAGGATTGTCTGAGTCCATGGGTTCAAGAGTAGCCTGGGCAACTTGGCAAGACCTCATCTCTGCAATAAATCAAAAAATTAGCTGGCCATGGTGGCGCATACTTGTAGTTCCAGCTACTTGGAAGGCTGAGGCGGAGGGATCGCCTAGCACAGCAGGTTGAGGCTGCATTGGCCGTGAGTGTGCCGCTGCACTCCAGCCTGGGCAACAGAGTGAGACTCCAACTTAAATAAATAAATAAATAAACTCAAAGTATGAACATTTTTTCTGTTTCTTGCTATTGACCCACTTCTTCTTCTTCTTCTTCTTTTTTTTTTTTGAGGCCACCACAGCCTCAATCTGCTGGGCTCATATGATCCTTCCGCCTCAGCCTTCCAAGTAGTTGGAACCACAGGCACGCACCACAATGCCCTGCTGATTTTTTTAGTTATTTTAGAGACGGGGCCTCACCATGTTGCTCAGGCTAGTCTCGAACCCCTGAGCTCAGGCAATCTTCTCGCCTCCCCCTCCCAAAGTGCTGGAATTACAGGCATGAACCACTGGGCCCAGCTAACCCACTTCTTGCTTTATTCCTTTGATTTTCATTTCCATGCCCCTAAACAGTGTCATGCTACCCCTGGTACTGTCCTCTTGTCCCATAGCTTGTGTCACAGAGCAAAGCACAGATGGCTGCTGGGGACCTTGTAATAGTGGACAGAGACTGGCTTTCTGGGCAGCCTCCTTGTCAGCAGCACTCTGCCTTGGTTCCTGTGGTGAACAATTGTATCCAGAATGCAAAGATGGTGGCATGCCAGGGTGACCGGTGGTACTCACACGTAGCTCACAGGCAGCTCAGGCAGGAGCTTCTTTCGAGTGACTTTTCTTGACTAAGAGGGGTCTTAAAGTCTAGTGGAGTGCACATGACAAGGCTATCATGGCTCCTGGAAAGGGAACGGGAACTGGCATCTGAGGCAGAATCCTGAGGGCAGCCTCAGGATATTGGAGTGGTCTTCTTGTAGGTCTCTGCCAAACACTTACATGTTTCTTATCTAATCCGTGCATGAAACCCCCACCCTGTGAGGAAGGAGGGTACCAGAATTCTCATTTTATAGAAAGTAATACCACAATTTGGGAAGTAAACTTGTCCAGGTTGTGTCCATAGCTTCTGACTCTTAGCCTGCAGTTCATTCCTGGTGCCGTGCTGCTAACCAGAGGTGGCATTAAAGTGACTTAAAAGGGGAGGACACACTCTGTATGGTAAGTGGAGCAATATCCTAACTGTGTTGTTGATTGGGACAGAGTAAGGTACAGAGTGTGTATATCATATGCCTCCTTTTGGTAGGGAAGTTAATCATGTATATGTGTATTTGCACATATTTGCATAAGGAAACAGAGGAAGAATCATGAGAAACAACTGGGGGTGAAAACGAGGCGGGGAGCACCTTTTTATGTGTTTTTAGATTTTCCTTTGTGTAGCTCCCTCCTCTCCAGAGCTTTACCCCACAGATGTGAGCAGACCCATCTTTCCCCAATTCTAATCTCTGCCTTCCGAACTTAGCAAGAACACCTGTTTTGTGTAGGTTCCCCTTCCTGTGCCTCCATCTGAAAAGCACTCCCAGGTGGATGCCAGGATGATCACAGGGTCAACTCACTTTCTTCCCTTTTCTTGGGAACCACAGTCCTCTGATGCTGACTGATCATATTTTTCTTTTAATTTTTAAAAATTTAAAAAATAGTTTTTAGGGATGGGGGTCTTTCTATGTTATGCAGGCTAAAGTGCAGTGGCTATTCACAGGCGCACCTATCGCACACTGCAGCCTCAAACTCCAGGGCTAAAATGATTCTCTTACCTCAGCCTCCCAAGTAGCTGAGACTACAGCCTCCCCACTTTGGAGGTATATAGTTCACCTAGTCCATGTGACTTCCGTGGCTCACTGATGCCTTTAAGAGTATGACTTTTGTGATCTGGTATGTTCTTCTGGTTGTAGTCAGCAGCAGCATTGGCCTGCCATGACCTTATTCATCCTACCCTGAAGCAAGAGCCCAGGATCATTTATTGGTAATTGTTCTTTTTTTTTTTTTGAGTTGGAGTCTCACTCTGTCGCCCAGACTGGAGTGCAGTGGCCGCTCCTGGCCACTGCAGCCTCGACCTGCTGGGCTCTGGCGATCCTTCCGCCTCAGTCTTCCAAGTAGCTGGATCTACAGGCGCGCGCTACCATGCCTGGCTAATTTTTTATTTATTGTAGAGATGAGGGCTCGCCAAGTTGCCTAGGTGGGTCTCGAACCTGTGGTCTCAGGCAATCCATTCACCTCAGCTTCCCAAAGGCGCGGGATTACAGGCTGAGCCACCGAGCCTGGCTGGTAATTGTTCTTTATAGACCTGGTCACATTCCAGTTAAGAATAGAAAACTACTTGAAAGGCTGAGGCAGGAAGATCACCTGAAGCCAGCAGTTCAAGTCTAGCCTGGGAAATTTAGCAAGAACACATCTCTTAAAAAAAAAAGAGCTGGGCTTGGTGGCTCAGCCTGTAATACTGCGCTTTGGGAGACTGAGGTGAGTGGATTGCCTGAGCCTGCGGGTTCGAGACCCCCCTGGGCAACTTGGCGAGATCTCATCTCTGCAATAAATCAAAATTCAGCCGGGCGTAGTAGTGCATGCCTGTAATTCCGGCTACTCGGAAGGCTGAGGCTGAAGGATCGCCGGAGCCCAGCAGGTCGAGGCTGCGGTGGCTGGGAGCATGCCACTGCACTCCAGTCTGGGCGACAGAGTGAGACTCCAACTCAAAAAAAAAAAAAAAATTCAACTGGCAATTTAGGTAACAAAGTAAACTGTATCATGCTTATGTTTTCAGTTTTATGAAACGTATATATGCCCCAAAAGAGGCATACATAGTGAGTTATGAAAATTAGTGGCATTTTTATCAGTTACTTAAAAGAAATTTTATATGCCATATCATTTTGTCCATAAAGTATTTATCTCTGAAAGGACACTCTTTTTTTCTAAGCCATAAACACAATACTGTTTTGGCTTTTTTTGAGTCAGAGTCTCACTGTGTCACCCAAACTGGAGTGCAGTGGCACACTCACGGCCCCCTCAGCCTCGACCTGCTGGGTTCAGGCAATCCTTCCACCTTAGCCTTTCAAGTAGCTGGAACTACAAGTCGACACCACCATGCCCAGCTAATTTTTTAATTATTATGTAGAGACAAGTCCTCACCAAGTTGCCCAGGCTAGTCTCAAACCCCTGGGCTCACACAATCCTTTCACCTCCACCTCCCAAAGTACTAGTATTACAGGGAAGAGCCACTACGCCTTGTCCCACAACACTATTATTACATAAAAAATACTCAGATCACAGGGCACAGTGTTCAGTATCTGAGGAATGGACCACATGAAACCCAATCCCCACCACTACACGGTATGTCCATGTCACAAATAAGCATGTGTAGCCACTGAATCTAAAATTTAAAAAAATAAAAATAAATAAAATGGGGAAAAAATATAAAGAATACAATATCTACCTCATAGGGCCATGCAAAAATATTCAAAGATGTCTTAATACCACCTAATATCCTGTTGGCTTGAAATTTCCTGTAATTGTTTCATAAATGTTTTTAGAGTTGTGTAGTGAATATTCAGTGAAGTTCACATTACAAGAGTTCTACTTAAATTATGAATTCATTGCAACAAGTGATTCACATTCTCCAAGCCTGCTTTGTGTAATATGTGGTGACTGGCTGTCCCGAGATACTATGCAACCTTCAAAGCTGCTTCGCCAGATAGAGACCAAGCACCTTGCATTAAAAGACAAACCTTTGGAGTTTTTCAAAAGAAAAAAATGTGAGCATGAAGAACAGAAGCAATTACTGAAGGCCATCACTTTATCAAATGTGTCTGTACTGAGAACATCATTCTTAGTGGCAAGTACATTGCTAAAGATAAGAGCCCTTTACTATTGATGTAGAATTGATCCTGCTGACTGTGAAGGACATTTGATATCTTGTTGAGTCCCTTTTAATCTTATAAATTTCTCCTCTCTGCTTCTTTTTGTCATTTACTTGTTCATGAAACTAGGTGTTGTGGCCCAATTATGTCCCCCCGCAAATTCATATGTTGAAATCCTAATCCCCAGGACCTTAAAATATGACTGTATTTGAAGATTGGGCCTTTGTAGAGGTAATCAAGTTAAAATTAGGTCATTAGGGTAGGCCTACATCCAATATACAGGTGTTCTTATATGAAGAGATTAGGGGCCGGGCTCGGTGGCTCAGCCTGTAATCCCGTGCTTTTGGGAGGCTAAGGTGAGTGGTTTGCCTGAGCCCACGGATTCGAACCCACCTGGTCAGCGAGACCTTATCTCTACAATAAATCAAAAAAATCAGCCAGACGTGGTAGCGCGTGCCTGTAATTCCGGCTACTTGGAAGGCTGAGGCGGAAGGATCACCAGAGCCCAGCAGGTCGAGGCTGCGTTGGCCAGGAGCGGCCACTGCACTCCAGTCTGGGTGACAGAGTGAGACTCCAACTCAAAAAAAAAAAAAGAAGAGATTAGGGCCGGGCTTGATGACTCAGCCTGTAATCCCAGAACTTTGGGAGGCCGAGGCGAGTGGATTGCCTGAACTCATGGGTTCGAGACCAGCCTGGGCAACTTGGTGAAACCTCATCTCTACAATAAATCAAAAATTAGCCGGGTGTGGTAGCACACGCCTGTAGTTCCAGCTACTTGGAAGGCTGAGGCGGAAGGATCGCTGGAGCCCAGCGGGTTGACGCTGGGATGGGGGTGAGTGTGCCACTGCACTCCAGCCTGGGTGATGGAGTAAGACTCCAACTCAAAAAAAAACAAAAAAAAAAACAAAATAAGAAGAGATTAGGGCCAGGTGCAGTGGCTCACACCTATAATCCCAGCACTTTGGGAGGTGGAGGCGAGAGGATTACCTGAGCTTGGGGTTCAAGACCAGCCTGAGCAACATGGTGAGACATTGTCTCTACAATAAATCAAAAAATCAGCCAGGCATGATGGCACACACCTGTAGTTCCAGCTACTTGAAAGGCTGAGGTGGAAGGATCACCTGAGCCCAGCAGGTCGAGACTGAGGTGGCCATGAGTGTGCCACTGCACTCCAGCCTGTGCGACAGAGTGAGACTCAAAAAAAAAAGAATAACAATATTAATATTACATCAATATTATTACTGAAAACAGTATATAATTCCTTTGCAGTTTTTTGGTCATTAGCAAAAGTTATTTGGTTCTATGTTTGTTAAGTCTAATTAATTAAAAATCACTCAGTGTTAGCCGGGCCCGGTGGCTCATGCCTGTAATACCAACTCTTTGGGAGATAGAGGCAACATGATTGCCTGAGCCCATGGGTTCGAGACCAGCCTGTGCAAGATGGCGAGACCTTGTCTCTACAATAAATGAAAAAATTAGTTGGGCATGGTGGCACACACCTGTAGTTCCGGCTACTTGGAAGGCTGAGGCAGATGGATCACCTGAGCCCAGCAGGTTGAGGCTGAGGTGGCTGTGAGCATGCCACTGCCCTCCAGCCTGGGTGACAGAGTGAGACTCCAACTCAAAAAATAAAATAGGCCGGGCTCAGTGGCTCAGCCTGTAATCCCGCGCTTTGGTGAGTGAATTGCCTGAGCCCGTGGGTTCGAAACCCACCTGGGCAACTTGGCGAGACCTCATCTCTACAATAAATAAAAAAAATTAGCCGGGCGTGGTAGTGCACGCCTGTAGTTCCAACTACTTGGAAGACTGAGACGGAAGGATCACCGGAATCCAGCAGGTCGAGGCTGTGGTGGCTGAGAGTGGCCACTGAACTGAGTGAGACTCCAACTCAAAAAAAAAAAATAAACAAAACAACAAAAAATAAAATAAAGTAAAATATTCCCTTTTGTGTGGTTAAGTCATCTGCTTGATACACCGTTAGGTTCATTTTCTGCATTTTGTTTTCAATTTTAATGATCTAATTTTTAAAATTTTATAAGTATGCGAAACAGTTATGTGGTTCCAAAGACAAAACTGCGTATTCAGAGATGTCTACATGCCATCCCTGTCTACTCCCCAACTAATCACTTTAACTCATTTTCATTCTTTCACTTACATACAGTATATGTATTATGCAGTAGATATAATACTTGTTCCCCACTTGTTTCTTCCATAAAGTAATGAGCCACATATATTTCTCTCCAATTTGCTTTTTCACTTCATATTTAATGAACGCTGGTATACAACAGTGCACATCTCCCTTATTTCTGCTGTGGCTGACTGTAGACAAATCTGCTTTATTTGCTTGGCCCTCACTTATAGACATTGGGTTGTTTCCACTCTTTTGCTATTTCATTTAGTATTACAATTAATAGCCCTGTGCACATGTCATTTCCTGTTTTTTCTAATATGTCCTTGTGATAGATTCCTAGAAGTGAGTTAATTCCGATGCAATTTTGTTAGATATTTGCCAAATCCCACCATAAGCTGTGGTCCCTGCTTTCCCACCAGCAGTACATGAGGGCACCTGTTGCCCACAGTCTTACCAGCAGACTGTGTCCTCAAACTCTGTGGTTTTTGTTAGTTTGTTTGATAGGAATTGCTATTTCAGTGTAGTTTAAATTAGTATTTACCAGGTTAAAAATCTGTTTTTAAGGGAAAAATAAGACTGTAAAACATAAAAAATAAGTCACAACATGCCAGTACTCTACTTAAATGTAAAATACATGAGTGCTGATTATTGAAAAGGTATATATGTGTAAGGGGAGGAAACTGAGACACGATAACAAATGGTACAGCTAGGACTCAGACCCAGGCCATCGGCTCCAGAATCTGTGCACTTAGCCCCTCTCTTCATCTGCTTTCCGGAGTAGGAATGCAACAAGGGCATGGTATGGCTTATCACATGCATGCAGTGAAGTCCAAGGTCAGCTTTCCTGTCTAAAGCATCATGTAGACGGTCTTAAAATTATTTCAGTACCTTGAAGGTCATGTTGCATATTTTAAATGTTCAGCAGGTACTTACTGGTTGTTCATTTATGTCTTCAATAAATATTTATTGGCTACCTACTATATGCCAGGTACTGTTTAGAAATTGGGGATAAGTGGTGAACAAGTTGAAGAGGGTGTCCACTTCCAGGGCTAGCTTATCTTTCTACACTCTCAAAGTAACGTTTTCTGTAGTTTATTAGTTTCACAGAAATTCAACAAATTTTAAATCCTCCTGTATACAAGATATTAACACATAAAATAGTACTTTAAGTACCTTAGTTTATCATTTCCTTGTCTCTTACTATTTGTTCTCCAGAGAAAACTTCATATCATTCATGCATAGCTGTCCCTATATATAAGCCTACTGGCACTCTGTCAGAAAGTGCTTATTTTCTATTTTGTGGTTGATAAAATGTTCATTATATTTTTATTTGTGTACCTGGTACTTATATGAAAATAAAATAATAAATACAATATTTGTCTTATCAAATGATTGTCTGTGATCGAAGAGCTTCCTGATTTAGCCAGGCATGAATCTATTTTCCTGCTGTTAATTAAACTGAATGCGCAGTATGGAATTTTATTAAATGTGAAAAAGTTGAATATAACTTCACATTGAAATGTTCCAGAGTATGAAATGCTATTATTTACATTCATGGTTTTTTGGGGGGTGGTTTTTGAGTTGGAGTCTTACTCTGTCGCCCAGACTGGAGTGCAGTGGCACGCTCACGGCCACCGCAGCCTTGACCTGCTGGGCTCAGGCAATCCTTCCACCTCAGCCTTCCATGTAGCTGGAACTACAGGCACAGGCTACCAAGCCCAGCTATTTTTTTAAATTTTATTGTAGAGACAAAGTCTCACCAAGTTGCCCAAGCTGGTCTTGAACCCTCGGGCTCAGACAATCCTCTCGCCTTGGCCTCCCAAAATGCTGGATTACAGACTTGAGCCATCACGCCCAACCTCCATTCATGGGTTTTAAGATTTTTTTCCCCCAATTTTTATTGTTGCTAATGTATCATTACTTCCCCAGTGACCTGTGTAATATATTTGAACACACACAGGACATATCCGGATTTCAGACCTGGGTTTAGCTGTGGAGATCCCAGAAGGACAGACTGTTCGAGGAAGAGTCGGAACACTTGGCTACATGGGTATGTGAAAGACACTTTCAGGGGTCTTTGTCCTTTCTATCTGGATGCCTGAGTATTTTGGAACATAGAGAAATCACAAGACAAATGATCGGGACCTCAGCTTGAACACACTGATTGATGGCATGGTGGTGTTTTGAAGTCACTAAATAGTCGTAGTATTGAAGCTGCAGAGGAGTCCTCTAGTCTGCCCTTATCTTCTTACAGATGAGAGGTGAGGCTCAGAGAGGCGCCGAGTCTCAGGATCACTCGGCTAAGTGAGCATAGACCACGGTCTTCTCTGGTGTCCTCCCTCCTTGCACAGTGGTCTTTCAGACCCTCAAGAAATCATCCCACTCTGGTTATTCCAAAGATTTGTGAGCAGTGCCAGCCCAACCCCTACAGGTGGCCTCCAAGAGCCTCATTGAGTTCTGCAGGAAGACCCTGTGCCTTACCTTTTCTGTTGTCACAGCTCCTGGGGTTTTTGGCTGACTTGGGAATAGATGGCAACATACTTGGAGTACCTTGGCATGACTGCGTGTCTGGAGGGAGCACCTTCAGGAGGCAGGGTCTCCCTAGATCACCTGTTCCCTTCTTACTTACAACCCTGTGGTAATTCAGGTCATCCTATATGAATAATACAAATATTTTTAAAATACCAGCTTTATTGGGATATAATCCATATATCATAAAGCCTAATTAAGTGGATTTTAGTATATTCGCAAAGTTGTGCAACCTCACTACTATCTAATGACAGAACATTGTTATCACCGCAAAAAAGAATCCCTGAACCTATTAACAGTCGCTCCCCTTTCCTTACCTCCCACTCCTAGCCCTGGAAACCACTAATTTACTTAGTCTCTATGGATTTATCTATTCTATTTTGTGTAAATGGAATCATACAACATTTGGCCTTTTGTGTCTGGCTTCTTTCATTTTACGTAATGTTTTTAAAGTTCATCCATGTTGTAAAAAACATTAAATGTATAATATATTATTTGGAATTAATTACAAGAAAATTTAAAACCAAAATTTAACTTATTTAAATTTCCTATATTTGTTATGTAGCTCCTGAAGTTATCAATAATGAAAACTATACATTTAGTCCTGATTGGTGGGGACTTGGCTGTCTGATATATGAAATGATTCAGGGACATTCTCCATTCAGAAAATTCAAAGAGAAAGTCAGTCGGGAGGAGGTTGATCGAAGAATCAAGAAGGATACTGAGGAGTATTCTGAGAAGTTTTCAGAGGACGCCAAATCTATCTGCAGGATGGTAGGTTAGGATCTGTAGAGGTTGGGAAATTATACTTCTAACTCACTGTAGTCATTTTCACTGGCAGCTTAAAATAAAAGGAGTCAAAGTGTGAGTCTTTAGGAAGCCCCAGCCACCTACTTTCCAGGCTTTGTACCAGCACTGCAGACCAGCAGTGAGGACACTGAGCTCATGGTACCTCTCAGTACACCTGCCTCCTTCCCGATGCTCCTGCCAGTGGGATTTCATCTCAGTTCAGACAAAGAGGACAGTAGATAAAGGTTTCCAGATATGATCTGGGAAATGGCTTAAGTGGGTTTCTAACCAATTAGAGCAAAACAGTAAAATTTATTGCTTGCTTTCTCAAAAGATGCTGCTGAAAGGGAGGAGTGGTAGCAAGACTATTATTCAATTTTCAGAAAATAGCTGAACCTCATTTCGTTGACCAGTTTGATGTGAAATGAAACCTAAACTACTCTTTGATGTATTTTGAAATAGTAAGGGTTTTTCTCTGCCCATTTTTGTCCCTTTAACCAACTGCTAGGGATTATAGTCCTGAAGGCACTTTGACCCAGGGCCTGCTGTATGCCCTGTGCTATGCAGACTTTTCTTGATTGTGCTAAGGGCCTCCAGGGCTGACACTGGCATCAGCGTTTCACAGTGAGGAGATGAGCTTCAAGGGATGGAGACCCACTCCACAATCCTGGAATGAGTGGAGAGCAGACAGGTCCCGTCTGCCCTCGGGATGGAACTGTTTCATCACCCCCGGCTGCCCAGACACTGAATCAATGAGGAAAACTTTCTGTTACTTAACTAATATTTATTACTTTTTTTGGCATATTTGTTCCATTTCTTTTCTTTTTTTTGAGTCGGAATCTCACTGTCGCCCAGGCTGGAGTGCAGTGGCACACTCACAACTACCACAGCCTCAACCTTTGGGGCTCAGATGATCCTTTCTTTTCAGCCTTCCAAGTAGCTGGAACGACAGGCACATGCCACCATACCCAGCTAATTTTTTAATTGATTATAAGGTCTCGCCAAGTTGCCCAGGCTGGTCTTGAATCCCTGGGCTTAGGCAATCCTCTTGCCTCCACCTCCGGGGATTACAGGTGTGAGCCACCGTGCCCGGCTCCATTTATTTTTATTCAACAAGGATTTGTTGAGCATCCTGTATGTGCCAGGCACTGCCCTAGGCACAGAGGACAACAGCAAGTAAAACAGAAATCCCTGCCTTCCCTGTGGTAATTGGCAGAAAACAGAACAAATTCAGCAGCTGTGTATGGGCTGTATCAGAGGGTGACCACATTCTGGAGGAGGGAGGGGTGGCTGCATCTGGGGGAGATAGGGGTTGGCCTGCTGGGCAGAGTGCCTGTGACTGCAGCAGCAAGGCCATGGTAGCATGGCAGGTGGCTGGCATCTGAGAGTGAGGGGGCTAGAAGGGGACAGGACAAACAGCAGGAAGCCCAGGCCATGCTGAATGACCTGTCATCATCAGGCCTTGAGTGTTACTTATTCTGATGGCCATGAAGCCATCACAGGATTCTGAGAAGGGTGATGTGATGGGACTTGGGTCACTGTCTGCTGGGAAGAGAATGAGTGGACTGGAAGGAGGGAGGCTTTCAGAGGCTTTGCAGTGATTCAGGTGGGATTGGGTGTGGCTCAGACGTTGGTGGTAGCAGAGCAGGTATGAGAAGTGTCAGAAGACAACTACTGTCAGAGTCTGGTTGGATTGAAGACAGAGCCTGCAGGATTTGCTGTGATGTAGGGAATCATCCAGGCTGTCTCCAAGATGTGGCCTCAGCAGAAACACCAGAGAGAATGAGGGACTCCTGAAGCAAAGTCCCTGCTGTGGGAGGAGGACAGGAAGGGTGTGGGCAGTTCCTCCTGCAGCAGGAGAGGAGGCAAGTCTGTGGCCGCGCAGCTGGAAGAGAGACGAGCGAGGCTTGTTTTCTCGGGTGGTCAGTCTAGCTAGAGTGAAGGTGAGGAGGGAGGGGTGAGGATGGAGGAGGCGTGGAGTACTGGGAAGCAGGGGGTTCCTTGGCAGCATGGAGGACCCATGAGGATTTGAAGGGAGATAGGTGGTCGTGGTCATGCCTGTGTGATGTGCTCCTGCCATGCCCAGGATGGCACAAGCTCAGAGCAAGCAGGGAGCTAGACTGACCTGGCTCTGTGGTTTGGCTAAGCAGGTCTGATGAAGCTAAAGAGAGGCAGAGAACTGGGACTGGAGGATGGGCTGTGGAATCTAAGCTGGTTCCAGAGGGGGACAAGGAAAGGAGCACAGGGAAAGGGCAGATACACTAGATTATAGATAAAGTGCGGTCCGCAGTTTGATGTCAGGGCACCTTTAGGCCTGCAGTAGGAAGACTGGAGGGACATCCAGAGAGGAAGTCTCTTGGAGTGATGGAGGGCCTGCTGGTCAGAAAGTCTAGGGTGTGACCCAGGGAGTGACTGGCTGTTGCTGGGGCTTGGGAGGAGGTACAGAGAGGAGGTCGCAGGACTGAGTGGCCAGGCATAGGTTCCCTACCTGGATGCTGGAGTCAGCAGCAATTATACCTTTGACTGAAGTATATTGGCTTTCATGCACTGGTAGTGGCTGGATAAGAATTGCTTTGGCTTCCCTTTCAAGTGTTTCCATATAGGAAGTGATGAGTGTTGGGCTTCTTACTGAGCCCTGGGGTCAGCACGGCTGTTCTCTCAGGTAGCTCATTCTGCCTGGACATTTGGACCCAGCTATTGTTTATATTCAGTTTGATGGATATTGACTGAGTGTTGCTACACAGGACACTGACAGGGCAGAAGGAATGCAAAAATATGTGTTAGAAATAAAGCCTGCCCCAAGGAGCTCACGGTTTAACATTAGGCCTAAAACAAACATAAAAACTACTGCAGTGAAAAGCAGAATGTGATGGGTGTCATAAATAGGTAGAAACAAGTGTTTAGGGGTCTTCAGGATGAAGAAATCCTGTGGAGCTGGAGGCACCAGGAAAGGTGGTGTCTGGGTGAGGGCATGTGTAAGGAGCATTCGTTTCGAAGTCAGGCCCAGGTGAATCTCAGCTCCTATGACGGAATCATCACTTCAAGCCTCAGATTCTCACTTAGAAAAAGTGAATGAAAGTAACTTCTACCTTATAGGATTGTTGGGAGGATAAAATTAAATAATGCATGTAAAGTGTTTAGTAACACATAATCCTCAATAAACAATTTGTTCTTAAAGAATGGGTTAAATCCCAACAAATGGGTTGGGGGAGAGGCATCTCAAGATGCAGAGTTAGGAGAGAGGAGGGAGTGTGGGACAGTTGCAGGGACAGGTGCTCCACGCTGAGAGGAGTGTGGCCAGGTCACTCAATGGTGTGTACAGCAAGGGAGGCCTGCGAGACAGTCCTCAACCACATGCCTCCTCAATGCCTGTCACCCAGGCTGGGTCTGCCCTGCTCCCAGTGCTCGGTGTGCATTTGCTGGAAGAACGAAACAGGTTTGGCTTAAGGTTAGCGTGTTAGGCTTGTGTAGAGTGGAGAGAAGAGGGAAGAGAAAAGAGAAGAGTTAGTTCGCTTTTTATAGTAATCCAATGGGAGGTTAAAGTAACCTGACATTCGTATACCTTTTCATATCTCTTTGGCATGTCATCTAACTTAATCCTCACAGTGGATTTCCAAGACAGTCCATAGCCTCACAGTTGAAAAAGCAAGTTTGGGCCGAGCACTGTGGCTCACTCCTGTAATCCCAGCACTTTGCAAGGCTGAAGTGGGTGGATCGTTTGATGCCAGAAGTTCGAGACCAGTCTAGGCAACGTAGCGAGATGGAGAAAAGAAAAAGTTAGTTTGGTTTCTGTGATGTCATATAGCATATGACAGCAAGCAGGACTTGAGCCCAGCTTTTGAACCCAGGCTCTTGCTTCTGCCCTGTGCTGCCTGGGTAAGCCATCCTTTTGGGCTGCTCTCACAGAATTGCTTACACTGGGTAATTTATAAATAGCAGAAACTTATTTCTCCTAGTCTGGAGCCTGGAAGTCCAAGGTAAAGGCACCCACTAGCAGATTCAGTGTCTGGTGAGGGCTGCTTTTTCTGCTTCAAAGATGGCACCTTCTCACTGTACCCTCCCATGGCAAAAAGTGAACAAGCTTGCTTGGGCCTCTTTTATAAAGTCACTAATCCCATTCATGGGGGCAAAGCCCTCATGATCTAATCACCTCCTAAAGCCCCTACTTGTTAATACTACTGCATTGGAGATTCGGTTTCAACGCATGAATTCTGGGGAGAACACAAATATTCAGACTATCCTGACCTTTAGCAGGTGTGTGTTCTTAGCAAGCTTCACAATAGAGTTATGGAATCCCTGAGATGTAAAAATTGTATTTGGAATTATACTTAATTTTCAAATATGTTATAAATTAACCAAACAGCTGGGTGCAGTGGTTCACACCTGTAATCCCAACCCTTAAAGAGACTGAGGAGAGAGGACTTTTTTCCCCCAGCACTTTGGGAGGCCAAGGTGGGAGGATCAGAGAGGACTTCTTGAGCCCAGGAGTTCAAGACCAGCCTGGGCAACATAGTGAGACCTTGTTTCTACAAAAAAAAAATTCCAAGAATTATCCAGGCATGGTGACACACACCTATAGTCCCAGCTACTTAGGAGGCTGAGGCAGAAGGATCACCTGAGCCCAGCAGGTCAAGGCTGCTGTGGCTGTGAGTATGCCACTGCACTCCAGCCTGGGCAACAGAGTGAGACTCCAACTCAAAAAAAAAAAAATACAATTTCTATAACTAGGTTTGCTAAACTTTTGCCTTATCTATAAATATAATTTATCATTAAAATGGTGTTTCTGAAATTCCCAGCAGTTTATATTCCCTTTTTAAAAATCCCCTAATGTTTAATGATTAAATTTTTTTTTTAACTTAAGGATTAATTTAGGCAACCTCTTATTTATTAATAGCTCAAAGGTAAACTTTAGCCCCATTCCTTTGTGAAGCATCACATAATTAAAGAGTAAAATTCAAATTAATGCAGTTTGGTTGATACTTTGAAATTTGAGTATTTGCTTAGATGTACATGCTTTCTGCCCCACTAACACTTTGCTTACGATAATGGAGGGGAGTTTTGAGTTTTCATCTTTACCTTAGATGCTTACATGGACTCCATTTCTGCCTCTTGGACAGTTACTCACCAAGAATCCGAATGAGCGGCTGGGCTGCAGGGGTGAGGGAGCAGCTGGAGTGAAACAACACCCTGTGTTCAAGGGCATCAACTTCAGGAGGCTGGAGGCAAACATGTTGGAGCCCCCTTTCTGTCCTGACGTAAGTATGTTGCCAGGACTAGCAGGGTCTCCAGGACATGGATCCGTGCAACACAGTTTTTTTTTTTTTTTTTAAATCAGTAGATACAGAATCACGTGGTGCAGCATGGGTGTAGCTTTGCCTCTGGTTCTTCCTCCCTTCCCCATCATCTCATCCCCCCCAGCCCCTCTCCAGACCTTCCTGGTAGAACTCTGACTCCTGGCCTGGTGTCACTGTCTGTCTTCCTGTGGGTGGAGCTGAGCCACTGCCCTCCTCAGCAACTACAGCACCTTGAGACCTCCTCGGCATGCCCTTCAAGGCCCTGTATGTTACCAGTGTCCCCTTTCTAATCTCAGGGGTGGTTTTCCCTCTTGTCCTTGTGTTCACCTTCTTGTTGCAACACATGCCTGCTTCGTTGGTCTGGAATACATGCCCCAACTCTGCTTCTCATGAGGTCCTGGGACCATGGCTGACCCCATACTGAGGACCCGGAAGCAGTCACTGTGCCTCCTCTGAGCTTGCTGTTGGGACATCTTACTCTGGACTGTTCCCTGAAGGCAGGGCCTGCCAGTTTACTGCCACTCCCCCACTTTGTGGGGATGAGTGAATGAATAGCAGCTTCCCTAAGAGGAGTGCAGAACATCACTGTTTTGACCATAAGACTCACTGTAATGCATAAGTTCTGATATGCAAGTGAAATGTTTTCACAGAACTGCAGGGTGCCTCTGACATGAGCAGATGAGGGTCCTGCAGCTTCAGAGTTAAGAGCCTTGAAAGTGCAAGCAGCTGCACCGGCAAAAAGTAGAACTCAGGCCTTGGCACATCCTCCTGGTTGCCCCTGCATCTGAGGACAGCCGTGCTTGGTAGAGGCCACAGACCTGGACTTTTGTCCCAGAGGAGGAGCCTGCCAACCTAGGGAGCAGAGCGGAGGGGTAGGGCCCCTTGCAGCCTAAGAGACCACTCCATGAACATGGTGGGAAAACAAGAGGTGGGGACTGCCACTGTTCGATCAGACTTTCAGCTGGTGCTTTACAAGGAGGATGCTGAGGGTTGGAGGCAGGGACGAGAATTGGCACTAAAGAACCCCACAGCTGGTGGTCTCCATGCCTCTCCACAGTTCTCCAGTTCCTCACTGCACCTGCCAATAAAAGCACCCCATCTTGTCCTTCATCCAGGGCTTTTGTTTGTAATCCATTATCCACTATAGACCCCTTGAGGAGCTCTGTGTGTGTGTGTGCGTGTGTGTGTGTGTGTGTCAGACAGACAGAGAATGCAAGGAAGCTGGCTTGGGCAATATCCACAGGACCTGTGATACTAAGAGCTGGGGAACCACCTCTTCAGAGGGCACACTCTATAAATTAGAAAATGCCTCAAATGTGGGGCTTGACAAAGAAACAGAAGAGTAGGGTTTATGCACCAATTTCATAGGCGTTTTATTCTTTGTCATGGCGTGAATGAAGAACTAGTGTAGCGCTCTCACAGGCCCCTCTCTGCTCTTGTCATACAGCCTGCTACAGTTTACTGTAAAGATATCTTCGATATTAAGCAGTTCTCCACGGTGAAAGGAGTCTACCTGGACACTACAGACAATGACTTCTATGCTCAGTTTGTTACAGGGTGTGTCTCCATCCCCTGGCAGAATGAGGTACTGCCCTTTCTAGCATAGCAGGTTTATGTTAGTTCCAACCATAACAAAAAAGACTCTGTGTTTGTGTATGTGTGTGCATGTGTATGTGCACGTGCATGTGTGTGTGTTTGGGAGGTACAATTATGCAAGACTTTTGACCATAGGACTAGACCATGAGCAAGCCAAGGACCTATCAACAACTACCCAGAAGGTGACTATCGTGGGTTTGATAGGGGCTTGCCTGCCACCTGTGTCCCATTCCCTAAGCAGGGCTGGCGGGCACCCAGGTTTCCCACAGTAGTTAACTACTTTGGGGGTGTGCTCAAAGAAAGAAGGGGAGATCACACTACTTGCCCTAAAGAGATTAGGAAGCAGGGAAGTAGGAATCCAAGAGTAGGTTCAGGAGCTCTGAGGACATGGAGCACAAGGTGGGTCGGAGCTGATGGCACCGGGAGATGCTGACTGACCTCACAGCTTCGCCACGGTTTCTCTGTCCTACTCTTCTGTGTGTGCAGATGATTGAATCTGGATGTTTCAAAGATATCAACGAAAATGAGGAAAACGTGCCATTAGATCAAAAAGAGAAAATACGTGGCTCGGTTACCAGACCAAAGAGAGGCTTCTTCTGTAGACTCTTCAGAAGAGGGGTAAACAATATATATATGTATATATATATATATACCAAAAGAAAAAAAATTTGCCAAGATAAAAACATAGTACTTTTATTTTTGCACTGGCTTGTATAAGGAACTTCATATCATTTAAGAGCCATAGAGTGCTATTTAGAACCCAAACAGAACAAGGCTCACCATGACATTTGCTGCTGGGATGAAGACTCTGTTCTGATCCACAAGGAAGTAGTAGGTTACCAACATTCAAACACAGATTCCTGTGTCAATGACAAAGCATTTTAAGCTAGGCTCAGATATCAGTATCTTGTAGCATGATAATCAAACAATACACATTGTTTAACTCTCTGCGTGTTCTGATACTTATAGCTATTATTTCATTAGCTCACTTGTACAAAGAAAGCTGATTCCCTTTTGAAAATGGCGTCATTTGAAGAGACTTTCTGTAGTAGCATTACATTTAGGGAAAAAAAAGTTTTCCGAGTAAACTTTTTCTCCTCAGATTAGTGATTTATCCTGCTTGGTACCCTGTGCATTCTTGGGAAGTTTATTCAGAGATCTGCTAGCATTCTTTTTTTTTTCCCTGCCCCCCTCATCCACTAACATTCTAATCCATCTATTTTTCAATATAAAAAACAAGTCTGGCCGGGCTCAGTGGCTCAGCCTGTAATCCTGCGCCTTTGGGAGGCTGAGGTGAGTGGATTGCCTGAGCCCGCGGGTTCAAGACCCGCCTGGGCAGCGAGACCTCATCTCTATAATAAATCAAAAATTCAGCCGGGTGTGGTAGCGCATGCCTGTAATTCCGGCTACTTGGAAGGCTGAGGTGGAAGGATCGCCGGAGCCCAGCAGGTCGAGGCTGCGGTGGCCGGGAGCGGCCACTGCACTCCAGTCTGGGAGACAGAGTAAAACTCCAACTCAAAAAAAAAAAGTCTGGGCTGGTTGTGACTGTTCATGCCTGTAATCCCAGCTCTTTGGGAGACTGAGGCTGAAGGATTACTTGAGGCCAGGAGTCCAAGACCAGCCTTGGCAACATACAAAAAAAAAACCAAGTAAATAAATAAAAAACAAACCTTACACGGTAAATATCTCTCAAAGTGTCATTTTCCAGGACTAGCTTTCCTCTGAGAACTGGGAGTTAGTGGTGAACTAACCAAAGCACTCTCCCTGTCCTCGGTATGTAGTAAGCCCTGCATGGAAATGTCCCTTCCTGTCCCATGTTCACACTTTGAAGATGGAGCTGTCTGGGATACCTTGTAATTGAGAGGATGTAATTGTACATGGCATTTAGTGAGGGAGCCAGTGAGTCTCGATCCCTTTCTGACTCTGCCACAGTAAATACAAGGAGCAAAACTTACCTGAGACATTTTCTTTTTTTTTGAGTTGGAGTCTCACTCTGTCGCCCAGACTGGAGTGCAGTGGC
>NW_007246048.1:240490-250862 GCF_000164805.1 Carlito syrichta
AACTCACGGGCTCAGGCAATCCACTCACCTCAGCTTCCCAAGGCGCGGGATTACAGACTGAGCTACCGAGCCGGGCTACCTGAGACATTTTCTATACATGTAAGTTAAGGGCTACCTGAGACATTTTCTATACATGTAAGTTAAGCGTCCTCCTTAGTTTGAAGTAAATAAGGAGGAAATCTTTAAGGCCTTTGCCTGCCTCAAGATTAGCATCCCCTTTTAAAAACATGCCTGCACTTAAGTTAAACTATTGCCTGAGAAATATGCCTGAGGTCATCGCTGTTTGTTGCAGGGCTGCCTGGCCACCAGCCCCAGTGAGAAGGAAGGGGAGCCCATGCGCTGCTGACTGTCTCAGGCAGGGTGTGCAGACGGTGGAGCAGACCTTGTGCCAGGAGGAAGTGCTGCTCAGCGTCTCATCCTGACTAGGAATTGTAATAAACATGACAATCTAAAACGTGCCTTGGGAGTTTACAGACTTTTCTACGTTAATACTTGAATTGTCTTTTCACTAAAGCTGGATTGAAGAAAAAGCCCTGAGAGTACCACTGTGGTACCCAGAAATATCCAAGTGTGGGCACTTCTTGCACTGGGGCACCAGCTTCCCGTGTGCCCATGGGGAGGCTGGAGGGTGGGGTTGGAAACCAGTGGTGAGTCCGCACTGGCCCAGCAGTGCCCCACTCTTCATCCTGAATTGTTCTCAAAACACTTGGTCGGGGTTGTGGTGGTCCAGGAAGAGAGGAAGATGGTTAGGCCCTTCCTTTCTCCTGAGCCTGGGGTGTTAGAAAGTCCTGGCCCCTAGTCTGGGCACGAGGGCTCATGCCCATAATCCCAGCACTTTGGGAGGCTGAGGTGGGAGGACTACTTTGAGCCCAGGAGTTCAAGACCAGCCTAGGCAACATAATGCAACTTTGTCTCTACAAAAATAAAAATGAAAAAGTAGCTGGGCATGGTGGCACACACCTGTAGTCCCAGCTACTCTGGAGGCTGGTGGAAGGATTGCTTGAGCCCAAGAGGTTGAAGCTGTGGTGAACCATGAGCATGCCACTGTCTTCCAGTCTGGGTGATAGAATGACTCAAAAAAAAAAAGTCCCAGCCTGCTGACATTCCCATGTTTCCCAGTTGTCTCATGCCCCTCACCAAGATTCCTACCTTCCTAAGGTTTGTGTTTGTGGCTCTTTTTTATTTTTTTATTTTTTTTTGAGTTGGAGTCTCACTCTGTCGCCCAGACTGGAGTGCAGTGGCCGCTCCCGGCCACCGCAGCCTTGACCTGCTGGGCTCTGGCGATCCTTCCGCCTCAGCCTTCTGAGTAGCTGGAACTACAGGCACGCGCTATCACGCCTGGCTAATTTTTTGATTTATTGTAGAGATGAAGTCTCACCAAGTTGCCCAGGCGGGTCTCAGGCAATTCACTCATCTCAGCCTCCCAAGGCGCGGGATTACAGGCTGAGCCACCGAGCCTGACTTGTGGTTCATTTTCAGTCTCTCCCTCATGAGGTGTGTGATGATTTCTGTCCCAGTGCATGGAGATTTGCTGGGAATGCGCCTGGAGTATGATAATGGCCTCACCTGGCTGGGAATCACCTCAGGGGAGACTCAAAGGGTAAGGGCAGGGTCTGTGAGAAGCTGTGCTTGTGTTGGGGATAGGGACCCCCTTCCAGACATTCGCTGGCACTTAGGAGTTTAGGAGTTTCCCACAGAGATGAAGGATGCTGAAACTGCAAAAGTTGGAATTACTGGCAACTTGCCTTCGGTGATTGCCGCCAAAAGAGGATGCTGGTATGCTAACCTGATGGAAAAGATGAATTTTGTCTGCTGGAGAATTTAGCTTACTGGAGGTGACACTTACACCCCCAGCTAGGGGCTGTAGCAGGAAATGTGTGGGCAAGCACTAAAGCCCAAGGAGGGTACCAAGTGGATTTTGCTTGGGGCGGGGTGGGGGTGGAGTGCGCAGATAAATATTTTCAAGGAGGTATTCTTTAAGCTGGACAGGAAATGAGAGGAAAGGACAGGAAATGCAGAAGCCCCCAGAGCTGGACCTGCTGAGGTGATGACCTTAAAGCTATGCCTGAATCTTCTGTGAAGGTGCAGAAGTTGGGCATTTCTCCTCCATACTGTGTGTAGGGGGATGGGGCTGGCCTGGCTCCAGCAGGAGCTTCTACAGACTAAAGGAACATTTGACAAGGTGAAGGTTGGTTTAGGAAGGAGGCCAGTGGGAGCCCCAGGCTGCGAGCCTTTATCCTCACCTGTGTCCTTTTAGCCTACAGTTGGGCTCTTCTTGCCACCTGCTGTGTGAGAAGTCAGGAGACAGACTTTAGTAACTATAAGCCAAACAGTGACAATATCAGACAGCTATGTGAAGGAAAGGGGTCACAAGTGCCTGAGGCCACAAGTGCACAAAGCAAAGAGCAGAACAGGTGGGAGCCCCTGTCTCTAGGTTGCTTTCACTCAAGTAGCTTGGGTGGCCATGTCCCCAAGCAGACAGGTTATCTTTGTCCAAACAGAGCCTCCTGTGGGACAGTTTGCATCGAGTGTTTATGAAAATTAGTTTTCTATACACGTCCACTGGAGTCTCAAGCATAGGAGCATTTAGACCAGTGTTTTGGAGGAAAACATCTCCCGGGGGATGTCACTAAGAGATTGGGAGCCTTCTTTGTACTGGGGTGAGAGGAAGGGGAAATTATCTTGGGGATTCCGGACCTTTATTCTTTCAAGGGATGGAAATAGTTTTATTTTTCTTCTGATTGAGGCAAAATTTCATAAAAGAATAAAGCTTTCTGGAAGTGGGCTACCACAACATACTTTGAACCACTCTCCTCTCTACCTCACTGTCGTCAGCTGCAGAATGAAGATGGCAGGAGTACCTGTCTCAGGGACACTGCAGAGAGTGCTCAGTCTCTGTAAAGCATTTAGCAGCATACTGGATACATAGTAACTGCTCAGTAAAGATGTCAATAATGGAGGAAAAATAACACAAGCTCATTGTAAAAGACACAGGAAAGTACGAAGGAAATAAAAATCACCTTCATCCTACTCCCATTCACATTCTGAGTCCTAGGCACTCATTGATCTGTGTAGACACAAGTCCATAGTAGTACTCTTGTTTGGATTTTCTTTTTTTGAGTTGGAGTCTCACTCTGTCGCCTAGGCTGGAAGGCAATGGAACGTTCACAGCCACCACAGCCTTGACCTGCTGGGCTCAGGTGATCCTTCTACCTCACCCTTCCAAGTAACTGGAACTACAGGTGCATGTTACCACGCCTGGCTAATTTTTTGACTTATTGTAGAGACGAGGTCTCGCCAAGTGGCCCAGACTGGTCTCGAACCCCTGGGCTCAGGCAGTCCTCTCGACTCTGCCTCCCAAAGTGTTGGGATTACAGGCTTGAGCCACCAGGCTCAGCCTGTCTGGCTTCTCTTTTAGAGGAATTATTCCTCCTTGCTTCTATGCTGGAGGGGAGGGTGCTGGCCTGACTGGGCTGAGGATCTGACTTCCCTGCAAGCAACAGGGCATTTATAAAGGCCTGTCTCGTGGAATGTGGAGGTTTGGGGGTGTCATCCATCCTGCCTGCACCTGGTGCTGAAGAGGAAGCCAGAGGGCAAGCCTGGCTGGAGCTGCAGGGCCAGGACCTGAGGGTGTCATCCATGCCCTGAAATCTGGGCTATAGGAACCAGTCAAGTGCTTTGTTTCTTGTTTTCTTTTTCTTTCTTTCTTTCTCTTTCTTCCGTTCGTTCGTTCTTTCTTTCTTAGCTTAGGATTTTTACACAGTCCATTTGATAACTTCTTTACTTAACATGTAACACATTGCATCATTTTTTTTCTTTCTGATTATAAGCAAGCATATGTGTGTGTATGACAATTTTTAAATTAAGAGTACACAAAAATTCATCTTCAGTATCAGCCAGTATCCAAAGGCAGTCCCTTCTGTCTTTTTTTGTTTGTTTGTTTTTGAGTTGGAGTCTCACTCTGTCGCCCAGACTGGAGTGCAGTGGCCGCTCCCGGCCACCGCAGCCTTGACCTGCTGGGCTCCGGTGATCCTTCCGCCTCAGCCTTCCAAGTAGCTGGAACTACAGGCATGCGCTACCACGCCTGGCTAATTTTTTTTTTTTTTGATTTACTGTGAAGATGAGATCTCACCAAGTTGCCCAGGCGGGACTCGAACCCATGGGCTCAGGCAGTCCACTCACCTCAGCCTCCCAAGGCACGGGATTACAGGCTGAGCCACTCAGCCCAGCTCCCTTCTGTCTTTATATA
Organism: Carlito syrichta; assembly: GCF_000164805.1. Lineage (NCBI taxonomy): Eukaryota > Metazoa > Chordata > Mammalia > Primates > Tarsiidae > Carlito > Carlito syrichta. The sequence goes on from NW_007246048.1 coordinate 244,740, forward strand.
ACTTATATATAGTAATTTATTTCTTGCCATGTCATTTAAAAATAGTTGTTTTATCTTTTATTCCATGTTTAGGCCATCTGTGGTATTGTGAAATACATATTTGGTTTGTGTTCCATCTCCTGGCATATAATTCCTAAAATCCTTGGAATCTTGAAAGTAATAAATGTCTCTTTGTGTGCTAATGATTGACTGGATGCTGAGGTTCCCCAAGCAGTTTCAGAATGACCAAGGCAGGAAAGACCAAGGCAGGAAAGACCAAGGCAGAAAGACCAAGGCAGGATCGGAGGGTTGGAACTTTCAGCCCACCCTTGACCTCCGGGGAGGGAGAGGAGCTGAAGGTTAAGCTGATCACCAATAGCCAGGGATCTAATCAATCATGCTTATGTAATGAAGCCTCCTTAAAAACCATTTTTAAAAAAGAGGACAGGGTTCATAGAACTTCTGGATAATACTATACACATACACACACAGGCACATATATATATGCCCATATATATCCAATCATGAACTAAAGGAAAATGAACGCAAATACTCCAGTTTCAACTGAACATAATTAAACATACTAGTTCTGCCATTAGACCAGAGAGCCACACTGGGAGAACTGCACTCTGGCCTTCCAAGACTCTCTTCCCACAGCAAGTGGAGGACAGGGGCCTGGGCATATCTGCCCACGCAGACCTGTTCTCCCCAGAATCCCCTGTGAAACCAGCCCTGAGTTGCTTTCAAATCTGCTTCCAAAGGGTGACCAAGGGGTGGGTACCCATTTGTGGCTTCGTGAGGCCCCTTGCAGTGCAGGACAAACTAGAGGTAGGAAGAGGGAAGGTGGGCAATGAGTGGGCGGCAAGGAACTCTTCTCACACTACCATATCTTGGTGCCGATCTCCGAGGAATCCAAGAATTCCCACCTGGTCTTCCAGATCATTATGAAAACGTATTTATCAAGATAGGAGGAAGGATCATGTAACTTTTTGATGTTTAGACACATGGTGACAATACATATTAAATGGCAAATCTCCATCTACATAGCATCCCCATATTCTAAAAATCTCTAGACATATGACTTGTGGCTTCCATTTTTACTCTTGTGCTAAGCCCTACAGATGGGAGGAGTAGACCTAAAACGAGACTACGTATATCAAAGAACACTATTTGTTGATGAGAAATTTCACAACTCAGAATGGAAACAGACAAATAACTTGAAGATTTAAAGTGAAAGCTGACTGAGCCAGAGGAAGATATTGAAGAAGATCTTCATCTTATTAAGGGAGACTAAATAACCAGGTGCTCAAAAGATAGAACTTATGATAAAAAGTACAGTAGTGGAGAATGTAATGAAGGCAGCCAAGAAGACAAAAATGGAGTAAAGAAGAAAGAAAAAGGATCAGAGAGAAAATGAGAAATACTTTGTGAAATACATTTTAAAGACATAAAGGAGGCAGAGGCCAGAGGATTGCCTGAGTCCAGAGGTTTGAGACCAGTCTGAGCAAGTTGGTGAGGCCTTGTCTGTATTATAAATCAAGAAAAATTAGCTGGGCATGGTGGCTCGCGCCAGTGGTTCCAGCTACTTGGAAGGCAGAGGCAGAAGGATTGCCTGAGCCCAGCAGGTGCAGCCCTGAGTATGCCAGCCTGGGCAACAGAATGACACCCCAACTTAAAAAAAAAAGTGCTAACAAAATGGCAAAAGGATATAGGAGCCTCTGGGAATATTCATTGAGTTGCAGAAAATAATGATGCAACTGGTTACAACCTGTTTGGTTTTTTAAAATGTCTATAGTAAGATTCAAAGAAGAAAAGGAAGAAAGGAAAGAGAAGAGTGCCAGTCAGTTAAAGCAGAAGAAATGAGGGAGTTATGACAATCACCATCTTGTAACGCCCAACATAAAGGCTGATCTGGGCTCATGTTTGGAGTCCCAGATACTCAGAAGGCTGAGGTGGGCGATCACTTGAGCCCTGGAGTCTGAGGCCAACCTGGGCAACATAGCAAGAACTCATCTCAAAAAAAGTTACAAAGTCAATGTTGGACTAGGCATGATGACTCCCACCTGTAATCTCAGCACTTTGGAAGACTGAGGCGGGAGAAATGCTTGAACCCAGGAGTTTGAGATTAGCCTGGGCAACATAGCAAGACCTGGTCTCTGAATCAAAAAATTAACCAGGCATGGTGGCATGCGCCTATAGTCCCAGCTACTTGGGAGGCTAAGGTGGAAGGACTGCCTGAGCCCAGGAGATCAAGACTGTGGTGAGCCATAATAGTGCCACTGTACTCCAGCCTGGGTGACAGAGTGAGACCTTGACTCAAAAAAAAAAAGCCAAAAGTCAATGTCATTAAAAAAAAACCCCAACAATATAGGGGAACTATATACAAAAAGATGTAACAACCAAGTTCGATGCATGAACCTTGGTTTGACCCTTTTTTTTTTTTTTTTTAATCACTACGTAATACATTCAGGGCCATTTAGAAATTTGACATAGGGCTGAATTTTAAATGATATTAGAAAGTTATGTGAAAGTGGTATTGATGCTTGGTTTTGGAGACATCTACTGATGTACCTGAGGGGAAGAGTGTGACAATGTCTTCAACTTTCACATGGTTGGGGGAGGGAATCTGTATAGAGAGAAAGCAAATGTGTCAAGATGCTAACTATTGTTGAACCTAGAGGAAGCTATACTGGGTGGTCACGGTACTATTCTTTTTCATTTTTGAATGTGTAGGAGAGAAGTAAAAAAGCCCTCTGCTGCATGGAGAGTGGATTGGAGGGCGCAGGGTGGAGGCAGGGAGTCAGGTAGGAGCAATAGTGGCTGGGGCAGGGTGGACATGTGGAGTCGGAAGAGGTGGATGGGTGATGCTATAGTTTGGAAGTGGATGTGACAATTTATTAACTCCTCATCCACTGGGCTGTGAGCTCCTTGGGGACAGGGAGCTCATCTCATTTATACTATATTCCTAGCACCTAGCACCTAGTAAGTATCCACAAATGGTTGCTGAATTTAAACAGCTAACCAGTATTTAAAACAAAGACTAGAGGATGGAAGCTAACCAAAAGGAAATGAGCTTTTCTTATTAGGTTGATAAGTACTTTATATCCACATGTCTAGCATTTGTTTATAATGTAAACCTTGCTTCTAAAAAGCAATTTGAGGATACTAGCAATAGAACTGAAACCATGGGACAATAAAGTTAAAAGTTATCTACAGTTTGAGTAGCTCTTATCCAAAATGCCTGGGACCAGAAGTGTTTTGGACTTGGGACTTTTGTGGATTTTGGAATATTTGAGCATCTCAAATCTAAAAATCCAAAATTCAAAATGCTCCAAATTTGAAATGAGCATTTCCTTTGAGCATAACGTTAATGCTCAAAAAGTTTTGAATTTTGGAGCATTTGGATTTCAGGTCTTCAGATTGGGGATGCTTACCCTGTAATGGTGGAAGAAGAAGAGCTGACTATATCTAGGGATTAGGATTAGAAGAAATACAATTGTAAGCATTACACTTCATAAAAATATCAGGCTCAGACAACTGACATGGGAATGTTAGGAAACCTCAAAGAGCAAACAGTTCAAATGGGATTTAAATATTCTAGAGCCTAAAAAACTTCCCAATCCTTTTTATAAAGTAGGTTTAGACTGGGTGTGGTGGGTGGCTCATGCCTGTAATCCCAGCACTTTGGGGAGCTGGGTGAGAGGATTACCTGAGCCCATGGGTTCAGGACCAGCCTGGGCAATATGGTGAGACCTCATTTCTACAATAAGTCAAAACATTAGCCGGGTGTGGTATCACGTGCCTGTATTTCCCACTAATTGGAAGGCAGAGGCGGAAGGATCACAGGAGCCCAGCAGGTTGATGCTGGGGTGGCCCTGAGTATGCCACTGCACTCCAGCCTGGGCAATGGAGTGAGGCTCCAACTCAAAAAAAAAAAAAAAATCAAGTAGAAATTGATACCAAAATCTTATGAAGACCTTATATGAAAACTTTCTACCAATCTCTTTTATGAATATCTTTTATGAATATTGATGCGAAAATTCTTAATAAACTATTAACAAACAAAATTCAACAACACATAATAAATATCACATTATAATGTGGTGGGGTTTATTTCAATATTGCATGGATGCTTCTATACTAGGAATTTCAGTAATATAATAAATCATCTGCTAGATCTAAAGGAAAAATAAAGGATTTTTATAGTTACTATAAAAGCATTTGATCAAATGCAACACCCATTTTTTATACTGTCAATAAAATAAATCCATTACTACTACTTTAACATCCTAAAATATGTATATCAGCCCAGAAGTAGCATTTTACATGATGAAGGTACACCCTGCAGGCATTTCTGTTAAAATCAGGAATAAGAGGATAACCACTCTCAACATTATATTTAATACAGATGCTTTCTCAACTTACCCTGGGGTTACATCCTGAGAAACTCATAGTAATTTGAAAATATTGTAAGTGGAAAATGCATTTAATACACCGAACCTGCTGAACGTCATAGCTTAGCCCAGCCTATCTTAGATATGCTCAGAACACTTACATAGCCTAACAACCACCCAGCGACACAGTGTATTGTGGAGTATCTATTGTTTACCCTCGTGATTGCATGGATGACTGGAAGTCGCGGCTTGCTGCCACTGCCCAGCTTCACAAGAGAGTATTGTACAGCATATTGCCAGCCTGGGAAAAGATCACAATTCAATATTCGAAGTATGCTTTCTACTGAATGCATATTGCTTTTGCACCATCCTAAAGTAAAAAAAATCTTAACTTGAACCATCTTAAGTCGGGAACTGTCTTTATTCATAGAGGAACTTCTGTGTACATCAATGATGGACTATAGAATGCAGCTCTACTATCCTGAAGAAAATAACTAATAAAGCTAGACAGATATGAACATCAGCAGAGTAAGCAGCTTTCAGTGCTGAAAGCCAGGAGAGGATGGGAACCCAGAGAGATGAGCCAGACACCGGGGCTGCTTCTACTTTGGGGATATTTGCTGATTTGGATAGGATACTGAAGGCTGAACTCAGCCTCTTGAGAATAAGGGAATAAAAATAGAACCTAGTACATGCCAAAACTGGGGTCCCAGGCAATTCACTCTTCACTTCGAGGTCCAACCTACCCAAGAGTAAGGGTGATTTGGAAGTAAACCAGCTCTCAGATGTGCTGGTTCTCTGAGACCATACCAATTCCTCCGCATCAAGTTCCTCAAAACTGAACTTGGATTAAGATGGCCTAGGACTTCTAGGGTCCACAGGAGCCTAGTGCTGCAAACAAAAATCCTCTCTAGAAGAAGATAAGCCGGGCTCGGTGGCTCAGCCTGTCATCCCGCGCCTTTGGGAGGCTGAGGTGAGTGAATTGCCTGACCCCGCGGGTTCGAGACCCGCCTGGCAGTGAGACCTCATCTCTACAACAAATAAAAAAATCAGCTGGGTGTGATAGCGCATGCCTGTAATTCCGGCTACTTGGAAGGCTGAGGCGGAAGGATCGCCGGAGCCCAGCAGGTCGAGGCTGCGGTGGCCGGGAGCGGCCACTGCACTCCAGTCTGGGCGACAGAGTGAGACTCCAACTCAAAAAAAAAAAAAAAAACAAAAAAAAGAAGATAATACCTTAAGATAAAAATTACTTGTTTAATAATTTTCAAATACAATACACAAAATACCGTACACACACAAAAAAGATAACAGGAACATGAGATGAAGCCATATGAATGGGAATTAGCAGAAATTTCAGACACAAGAAATATACTCTTAGAGGCTCCAGATAATGGAAATATGAGACACAGACTTTTAAACAACTACGCTTACTATGTTCAAGGAGAAAATTTGCAAAGCTTGAAAGTTTTGGCAGGAAACCAGAAACTATAAAAAGTGATATAGCATACTTTAGAAAGAGTCTATAAATTCTAGTCCTGGAGACTGCAAAACTCCAGAATTTAATGGTAAAGCAAGGGCTTCACAGCAGAATAGAAACAGCCAAAGAGAGAACTATAAAATAAGTCAGATAAAACAGCACTGAGAAGCCGGGCTCGGTGGCTCAGCCTGTAATCCCGCGCCTTTGGGAGGCTGAGGTGAGTGGATTGCCTGAGCCCACGGGTTCGAGACCCGCCTGGGCAGCGAGCCCTCA
>NW_007246048.1:250882-252717 GCF_000164805.1 Carlito syrichta
AAAGGGTGTTTTCCAACCAAAAGAGAATGACCATAGATCGAGATTCAGAAAAAGATGAAGGATAATAAAAATGGTAACTATGGGGGTCAATTTAAAAGCTGACTGAGCCGGGCTTGGTGGTTCAGCCTGTAATCCCGCACCTTGGGAGGCTGAGGTGAGTGGATTGCCTAAGCCTGTGGGTTCGAGACCAGCCTGGACAACTTGGTGAGACCTCGAGGCTGCGGTGGCCGGGAGTGGCCATTGCACTCGTCTGGGTGACAGAGTGAGACTCCAACTCAAAAAAATAAAAAATAAGCCGGGCTGGTGGCTCAGCCTGTAATCCCGCGCCTTTGGGAGGTTGAGGTGAGTGGATTGCCTGAGCCCGCAGGTTCGAGACCCGCCTGGGCAGCGAGACCTCATCTCTACAATAAATCAAAAAATCAGCCGGGCATGGTAGCGCATGCCTGTAATTCCGGCTACTTGGAAGGCTGAGGCGGAAGGATCGCTGGAGCCCAGCAGGTCGAGGCTGTGGTGGCCGGGAGCAGCCACTGCACTCCAGTCTGGGCGACAGAGTGAGACTCCAACTCAAAAATAAATAAATAAATAAAAATAATAATAAAACAGCACTGAGAAACTACAGAATAAAGCACTGAGAGGCAAAATAATAGAAAATATAAAAAATAGGATATAGTGAGATAACCTAATATGCATTTATTTGGAGTACTGAGCAGAAAGGGAGAAAGAAACAAAAGCAGCATTTCAAGGGATAGCGACTGAGATTTTTCAAAACTGATGAAAGCTACCAGTACACAACAAATTCAAAGCCCAGTGAATTCCAAGCAGATTAAATGAAAACTATACTGTAAACCAAGTTCAGATATGACAAACACCATAAACAACTCACGGGACACTAAAATGGAGTTAATGGGGAAACTTAGTGGCAGGGTGTCATCAGAAGGAGGTACCTGTCTCCCAAGCTCCTATCATCCCAGTGCCAGGTCCAGCTGGTCACATTCTAGTACTTTGGGAGGCCAAGGTGGAAGCATCCCTTGAGCCCAGGAGTTTCAGACCAGCCCGGGCAACATAGCGAGACCACTACAAAAAATTAACAATTAGCTGGGTATGCCTATAGTCCCAGGTACTCGAGAAGCTAAGGCAGAAGGATCGCCTGAAACCAGATTGAGATTACTGTGAGCCATGTTTGAGCTACTGCACTTCAGCCTGGGGACAGAGTGAGACCCCCATCTAAAAAAAAAATGAAGACAAAACATTTTCTGATAAGCTGAAATGGAGAGAGTTCAGCAATAGAAAATCCACCATCAGAGAAATTCTAAAGGGTGTTTTCCAACCAAAAGAGAATGACCATAGATCGAGATTCAGAAAAGAATGAAGGATAATAAAAATGGTAACTATGGGGGTCAATTTAAAAGCTGACTGAGCCGGGCTTGGTGGTTCAGCCTGTAATCCCGCACCTTGGGAGGCTGAGGTGAGTGGATTGCCTAAGCCTGTGGGTTCGAGACCAGCCTGGACAACTTGGTGAGACCTCATCTCTACAATAAATCAAAAATTAGCCAGGCATGGTAGTGCCAGGCATGGTAGTGCGCTCCTGTAGTTCCAGCTGCTTGGAAGGATCGCCAGAGCCCAGCAGGTCGAGGCTGCGGTGGCCGGGAGCGGCCATTGCACTCGTCTGGGCGACAGAGTGAGACTCCAACTCAAAAAAATAAAAAATAAGCCGGGCTGGTGGCTCAGCCTGTAATCCCGCGCCTTTGGGAGGTTGAGGTGAGTGGATTGCCTGAGCCCGCAGGTTCGAGACCCGCCTGGGCAGCGAGACCTCATCTCTACAATAAATTAAAAAA
>NW_007246048.1:252737-253924 GCF_000164805.1 Carlito syrichta
GCGGCCACTGCACTCCAGTCTGGGCGACTGAGTGAGACTCCAACTCAAAAATAAAAAAATAAAATAAAAAACAAATAAAAGCCGACTGTTCAACAGTTAGTGTCTCTGTGTCTTTTGCAACGTGTGTTTATATTTATATAGAATTAAAATGGCAGTAATACCCTCTAACATAAATAGCATTTAAATATTGTAAGTTCCCTGCGTGATTGAGGTGAGAATAAATGTATTGACTAACATTCGATTTTGATACCTGAAGGATGGATGTTGTAACTTTAGAGTGACTGCTGAAAGACGGGACGAGCCAGGCTCAGTGGCTCAGCCTGTAATCTCGCGCCTTTGGGAGGCTGAGGTGGGTGGATTGCCTGAGCCCACGGGTTCGAAACCCGCCTGGGCAGCGAGACCTCATCTCTACAATAAATAAAAAAATCAGCCGGGCGTGGTAGCGCATGCTTGTAATTCCAGGTACTAGAAAGGCTGAGGCGGAAGGATCGCCGGAGCCCAGCAGGTCGAGGCTGCGGTGGCCGGGAGCGGCCACTGCACTCCGGTCTGGGCGACGGAGTGAGACTCCAACTCAAAAAAAAAAAGAAAGAAAGAAAGAAGGGACAACAGTGTATAACTTTCAGACCAACAGAAGTTCAAAAGTAAGACTCAAATCAACCAAAAAAACAGGAAAGGAAGGAGAGAAAAGGCAACAAAGGACTGGTGGGAAACACAGGGGAATTGAAACCCAAATACATCAATAATTACAGTTAATATAAGTGAAGGAAATGCTCCAGTGAAAAAACAAAGATTGTCAGATCTAGGGGAAACAGTTCACCTCAGAAACTCCTTACCTGAGGCTAAACCTAAGGGAACAGGAAAGATGGAGAGAGACCCTGCCCATCGTCCCACTGTTTTGTTCCTTGGCCATCATGTAGACAGTGTAGGCTTCTGTCTGCAGCTGGGACCAGTGCTCTTTGCTAGCTCATGAATTCCCTCTCTGGAAGGTTCCTACACCCCCCCCCTTTTTTTTATGAGTTGGAATCTCACTCTGTCGCCCAGGCTGGAGTGCAGTGGCATGCTCACTGTCACTGCAGCCTTGATGTACTGCGCTCAGGCCATCCTTCTGCCTCAACCTTCCAAGTAGCTGGAACTACAGGCATGCGCTACCATACTGGCTAATTTTTTGATTTTTTTTTTTTTTTTTT
>NW_007246048.1:254119-254820 GCF_000164805.1 Carlito syrichta
TTGATTTATTGTAGAGATGAGGTCTCACCAAGTTGCCCAGGCTGGTCTCTAACCTGTGGGGGCTCAGGCAGTCCTCTCCCTCAGCCTCCCAAAGTGCTGGGATTATAGGCGTGAGCCTCCACGCCTGGCCTGGTTCCTACCCATTTCACCCTCATACCTGCTCTTCTCTCAAGCCACTAGAGGGACAGGGCTGGGGGCCACCAAAGTCCTTTCTCTGCTCTCAGGAGCTGCTGGTTTCCCTCCTGGGTCTGTTATATGGTTGTTTTTTTTTTTCCTGCCTTACTTCTGCATGCACTCCTGTCCAACCTTGGCTAACTTTTTTTTTTTATTGGTAGAGAAGGGGTCTTGCTATGTTGCCCAGGCTGGTCTCAAACTCCTGACCTGAAGCAATCCTTCCGTCTCAGCCTCCTGAAGTGCTGTGATTGGTGGTGTGAACCACCACTCCTGGCCCCATTTGGCTTTAGATTGGGACTGTTCCCTTACTGCTCTCTGCCCTAGCTGGTGTGTACCCCCTTTGGTAGGGGGATAGTGGGGCTGCTTTAAACATATCTTCTCTCTTCCTTGGCAGGACAGTCACAGGTATGTTGCCACAGTTTCATCTTTAGCTCCCACCCACACCTATCTTTTATTTAAAATTTCCCCCACTAGCCGGGCTCGGTGGCTCAGCCTGTAATCCGGTGCCTTTGGGAGGCTGAGGTGAG
>NW_007246048.1:254840-260130 GCF_000164805.1 Carlito syrichta
AGTCTGGGCGACAGAGTGAGACTCCAACTCAAAAAAAATAAAAATAAAATAAAATAAAATTTCCCCCACTGAGGCTGGGTGCAGTGGCTCACACCTGCAAACCCAGTCTTTGGGTGGCTGAAGCAGGAGGATCTCTTGAGGCCAGGAGTTTGAGATCAATCTGGGTAACAGAGTGAGACCCTGTCTCTGCAAAAATAAAAGATAAAATAATATTCTCCCCGAATAGTGTGTATTCATTGCTGAAAATTTGAAAAACATGGAAAAGCAGTGACTTAAGTAATAGATCAGGCATGGTGACTCTCACTTATAATCCTAGTACTTTGGGTAGCCAAGCCTGGAGGATTGCTTAAGGCCAGGAGTTTGAGGCTAGACTTGGATAGTGAGGGAGTGGCACTATGGGACAAAAGCTTTGGACTCTAGTGTGTGTTTACCTGTGCAGTCTTTTCATATACATTTATGAGTTTACAGAGAAGTAGTTTTATGTAAAATGAGTTTTATAATCCTTTTAGTGCATGCCTTTCTGCCTGTGCTCCCTCATTCTTGCATTAGCAGTTGATAACACAGCCAAGACATATTTACAAAAGATACTGGCACCAGCAGGCACTAAAGGAGATAACAGCCCCAAAGCAGTTGACCAACTTGGATCTTATCTTTGATATAATCTTGCAAATAACTGCAACATAACTCTCTTACCTGGAGGAATGCAAGCAGCAGGGAATTGCCAACATTCAGAGCTGACCTGGTGAGGAACAGAAAATGACTAGAGGAGCCCACCACGTTCCTGAGATCCTCTATGAAAGCTTGCCCTTTTCTTTGTTTGGAGAGCAGCTTGATCGCCTCTAATCAAGTCTGTTTCCCTTTTTGCTTGAGTGAGAAGCCCCAATAAAGATTTGCCTGGGTTGGGCGCGGTGGCTCAAGCCTATAATACCAGCAACTTGGGAGACCGAGGCAAGAGGAATGCCTGAGACCAGGGGCTTGAGACCAGCCTGGGCAACTTGGTGAGACCTCATCTCTACAATAAATCAAAAACTTAGCTGGATGTGGTGGCTCACGTTGTGATTCCAGCTACTTGGAAGGCTGAGGCGGAAGGATCGCCTGAGCCTGACAGGTCGAGGCTGCGGTCGCCAGAGTGTGCCATTGCACTCCAGCCTGGGCAATAGAGTGAGACTCCAATTAAAAAAAAAAAGATTTGCCTGTTTGCTTTGAATTTGAATCAGTTTTGTTTCTATAGTTTCTGTGCTGAAAGAACCCCTTTACCAGTAACAGCCTGGGCAACATAGCAAGAACCTATCTCTACAAAAATTAAAAAAGTAGCTGAGTGTGGTGGCACATGCCTGTAGTAGCAGCTACTTAGGAGGCTGAGGTGGGAGGATCACTTGAGCTCAGGAGTTTGAGGCTGCAATGAGCTATGATTACACCACTGCACTCCAGCCTGGGAAATACACAGAGATAACTCATCTGTTAAAAAAAAAATCAGCTGGGCTTGGTGGCTCAGCCTGTAATCCCGCACCTTTGGGAGGCTGAGGTGAGTGGATTGCCTGAGCCCGTGAGTTCGAGACCCGCCTGGGCAGTGAAACCTCATCTCTACAATAAATCAAAAAATCGGTCGGGCATGGTAGCGCGTGCCTATAATTCCGGCTACTTGGAAGGATCGCTGGAGCCCAGTGAGGTCGAGGCTGTGGTGGCCGGGAGCGGCCACTGCACTCCAGTCTGGGCGACAGAGTGAGACTCCAACTCAAAAAAAAAAAAAAATCTTAATTGCCCCACCCAGAGAGAGTCACTGCAGTTACAACTTGACTAGATTCTTAATCTCTTTTCTATATGTCTGTTCTTCTCTTTCTTAAAAAAAGGAGGAGTTACCATGCTATACATGGTAGTGTAATATGGTAACGTATTGTAAACTCTCTGGTGTCATGAACATTCTTCTAGAACAGGATTTTTTTTTTTTTAACTTTTTTTGTAGAGATGAAATCTCACTATATTGCCCAGAATGGTCTCGAACTCCTGAGCTCAAGCAGTCCTCCTGCCTTGGTCTCCCAAAGGGACTACAGGCGTGCGCCACCGCACCTGGCAAGGACAGGATGCTAATGACTACACGCAGCTATATCACGGTTCAATCTCCTTCTGCCCAGCATCTATATTTTTCAATTTTTTGTCCTAAATGTTGCTGTCATAACAGATTATTTATCACACATGCTTAATTGTTTTTGTAGGATAAATTACTGGAAGTGTTTTTGCTGCTCAGGGACTATGCCCATCCTGAAGTTTTTGGCGACACCATGCCAAATTGCCCAGTGTTAATCTTTAATTATTCTTTTAGACCATGTCACACTTTTCTGTGAACTTTAAAAATCTGCTTCTTGATAGTCCATTTCTTCAAGTCTTCCTTATTAGATGTCCTGTCAGGGTAAACTCTAGGCAGATGACTTTCTTCTAGCCATGATTGGAGTAGTCGTGATGTATTGTGGCCATATACAATCCCAATGACCCATAACCTCCCTGGGCTGTTTAGACTTTGGTTTAGGATAATATAACAGTATAACCCCACATCACAGTGGCTCACACAAAACAGAAGTTTATTTCTCCCTTACAGATAAAATAAGTCCAGAGATGAGCAGGCCAGGCTGAAATGACAGTTCCTCTCAGTCACCTGGGCCCTCCTCTCCTGCCGGCTCCATCAACCCAGGATGTGGCTTTTACACTTATGTCCCAGAATGGCTGCTTGAGTGCCAACCCACACAACCCATTCCAAGTAGCAGAAGAAAGGTGGATATAGCTCTTCTTTTTAAGGAATCTTTTAAAAAGGAACACTCATTACTTTTGCTTGCATCTCATTGGCCAGAACTTATTTAGTCCTGTGACCATAACTGAAAGGAAGGACAGGAAATGGAGTACCTTAGCTAAGTGGCAAATTGCCCAGATAAAAACTGAAGGTTTTATCTATTGCTTAAGAAGTAGGTCAGCTGGGTGTGGTGGCTCACGCCTGTAATCCCAGCACTTTGGGAGACTGAGGCAAGAGGACTACCTGAGCCCAGGGCTTGAGACCAGCCTGGGCAACTTGGTGAGACCTAATCTCTACAATAAACCAAAAACATTAGCTGGGCATACTGGTGCACACCTGTAGTTCTAGCTGTTTGGAAGGCTGAGGTGGAAGGATCACCTGAGCCCAGTAGGTTGAGGCTGCGGTGGCCGTGAGTGTGCCAATGCACTCCAGCCTGGGTGACAGAGTGAGAGACTCCAACTCAAAAAAGAAAAAAAAGTAGGTCAGAGTGGCTGTTAGGATGCAACTGTTAACATATGTTATGGTAGGTATTGCATCCCTTCAATTCATATGCTGAAGCCCTAAGCCCTAAAATCTTAGAATGAGACTGCATTTGGAGAGATGTTTTCTTTAAAGAGGTAATTAAGGTAAAATAAGGTCATCAGGATGAGCCCTAATCTACTGTGACTGGTATCTTATAAGAGGAGGAGATTAGGACACAGACACACACAGAAGGATCCCCATGTGACTACACAGGGAAAAAAAAACAGCCATTTGCAAGGCAAGGAGGGAGGCCTCAAAAGAAACCAACCTTGCCAACACTTTGATCTTGGACTTTTAGCCTCCAGGACCATGAGAAGATAAATTTCTGTTGGTTAAGCTGCCCAGTCCCCAGTATTTCGTTATAGCAGCCCAAGCAAACTAGTACGTTTATGTTACAAATTGCCCAAGCACATAGTGGCTTAACAACACACATTTATGATCAGTTTCTGTGGATTAGGAATCTGGACACAGATTAACTGGCTCCTCTGCTCCCTGCCTCTCTCTCTAGGGTGCAGTCAAGGGTAGCTACCTCTCACCTGAAAACTCGACTGGGGAAGGGTTCTTTCCAAGCTCTCATGGTGTTGGCAGAATTCAGATCTTCATGGGCTGCTGGTCTGAGAGAGTCATTTCTCACAGCAAGCTGCCCAGAGGCCACCCTGACTGCCTTGCCATGCGGACCCCTCCAGCGTTGCAGCTTGCTTCATCCATGTGTGCACGTCAAGAAGGCAACAGGGAGTGCCAGCAAGACTGAAGTCACACCCTTTTGTGGCCTAATCATGGAGTGACACTACATAATTATGCTATGTTATATTGGTTAGAAGCAAGACACCAGATACAGTCCACACTCAAGGGGAGGTGTCACACAAAGGCATGAACACCAGGAGGTGGGGATCACTAGCGTCATCTTACAAGTCTGCCTACTGTGGCAACTAACAGCCTGGAGCCCACCATCATGGCCTGGCCTTTGTGAGAGCTGGCACACAGCGTGGCACATGGACAAGGCCTTTTATTAACAACCAGGAACTGGGAACTAAAGATTGTTTCTCTGCTGTCCTTGTCAGGACAAGGAGTGGGGAGGCTTCTGTCATGCCCTCGGGAACAATGCTGGGTTTCCCTTTACCTGACCACTCTGGGGCAGGGATGGGCTCTGAGAGAAGGTGGAATTGTTGCTTATGGCCACAGAACAGGGGACTCTGGATCTCAGATGTGGCCTGCTCTGAGTGGGCTGTAGCGGATTCATCCCTGCATGCGTCACCTCCTCGTACGGTGCTCTCTTGGAGGCCAACGCCACTCCCTGCTGGACAGGGTGGACAGCTGCCCCTTGACAGTCCCACCCTCCTCTGTGCCCACTCTGCTTGCTCATCTACTTCCCCATGTGCTGGGGAGGCTCTGGAGACCATGACTTTCCCAGTACCACCCTGCATGCCCCTGGGCAAGAGGAGGTGCCCCACAGATCTTTACTGAGCTGCTGCTGAGTGGCACCCTTTGGGGGTTCTGCTCTAAGGCCGGAGCAGTGGTGTGCGTCCATGGAGGAGACGTTCCCAGGTTGGGGAATAATTAGCGTGTGGGATGTCTCCGTGGTCACAGCCTCTCTTTGGGCAGCAGGCACTGATCACCTGAGCCTACTCCAGGCCCTCTCCTTCCTCCTTTCCTCCCTGCGGGCAACCTTTGAAGACAAAGGCCCAGGTTGGGCTCCGCAGGCCGCCACCGACCTCGCGCGTTCTCCGTTCTGGGCCGGGGCTCATTCTCTTCTTTTGAACTCCCCGCGGGGCTGTCCAGGTGAGCCCTTCGCTCGGGCCGGTGCAGTGTGATGGGCACGTGAGCCCCGCGAAGGCTCCCAGCTCCGAGCTCACGGCGAATCCAGGCGGGCTGTCCCCGCCACGTCCCACCTCTTCCCGGTCGCTCCTCGTCCCTTCTCCACTCCACCCGGTCCCTCTTCCCCGCCTCACAGTCCAGGGCCTCCCCCGCCCATCTCGCCGCGCAGTC
>NW_007246048.1:260334-260833 GCF_000164805.1 Carlito syrichta
TCCCCCGCCCCCGCCATTCTCCGCCTCTCTCCTTCCTCCTCCCCTTCGCCCCACCCCATCACAGTCTCGCTCCTCTCCGGTCACTCTTCGCTGAGCCCCGCGCCTTCCCCCGGGTGGGGCACTGCGTTCCCTGCGGTCGCGGCAGTCCTGTGGCAGCAAGCCTGCTGGTGCGGGGGCGGGCCGACGCCTCGGCCGGCCATTGGAGGTGGCTGAAGTTGTCAATCATTCCCGCCGACGTGGCCCCGCCTCCGCCGGCGCATCGTCGCGGGACGTAGCGTGCCGCGGGGTCTACCGGGACAGGTTCAAGATGTCCGGCTGCCTCCGTTCCATTTCTCCCCGCGGTCCCGAGCCCCATTCATTACCCAGCTACTAAGCGGCGCGGCAGGCCGGCCTGAGGCCTCCGGGGCTGCTCTGCGGGGCAGAAGGCCGCCATGGCGACCCTTGAAAAGCTGATGAAGGCTTTCGAGTCCCTGAAGTCCTTCCAGCAGCAGCAGCAGCA
>NW_007246048.1:261245-264803 GCF_000164805.1 Carlito syrichta
CCCCCGCCTCCCCGCCGCCCCGTTCGGTTTCTCTGCCCTTCCGCGAGGAGAGTCAGAGCCTCGTCGGGACCTGTCCTGAATTCACCGAGGGGACTCCCGGCATCAGTCCTCTCGCCCTTCCCACGATGCGAAGAGTTAGGGAGAGAACTTGCTTCTTTTTATTTGCGAGAAACCGGGGCAGGTGGTGCTCTTAACTGTGTTACCAAGCGAACTTGGAGCCGAGACCGCGTCCGTTTGGCTTTCTCTGGGCCCCTTCTCTTCCCTCTTCCCCTAGTCTGAGGGGCAAGAGGGCCGCAGGACGCCTAGAGAGGAGCGAGCGATTGGAGCTGGAGGGATGTAGGGATAGTGGATGACATAATGCTTTTAGGACGTCTCCGCGGGAGTGGTTGGCCGGGCGGGGGAGTGAGCACGCGTCCAATAGGAGGTTCTTTTTCCAAATGTCACTTTAAGCAGCCTGTGACTTGAGACTCATCCTGCATTCTCAAGGAATTGCATTCAGTTCACAATCGCATGGTAGTAACCAGCTTTTAAGCATCACCTAAGAGACTCGCTCCTCTAAGCTGAAGTTGGCCTGCTGGCATTTGAATGAGTTATGGTTGGCGAGTGGTGAATTACATAGATGATTGTTAACAAATGAGAAGTAATCAAATTGACTTAAATGTTAGAAGAGTTGACTGCCGTTTATTGCCTGTTATCTGTTGGAAATAAAACCGACACTTTGTTGAGGGGGAGGTTAATTGCTGGAGGATGAATGAGGCGTACATTTCACCAGTATTGCAGTCAAGCTTGCTAGAACATGGGTGTCTGCAGACCCCATGGACATCTCAGGTGTGCCAATGAAAGAACTTTTGTTTGCTTCATCGCTGACGTTTTGTTACATTTTGGAAGCCAGGGGTCTTTGGTGTTTGTGCTTGGGGAGAATTTTTGAAACAGAAAAAGAGAGACCATTAATAACATTTTCTGATGGAACTCCAGGACTTTCCCTGGAAGTCTTTGTATGCTGAGTATTCAGCAGAGATTAGGAAGTACTCTGCTTTGTTTAGGCCTCTATCTTCCTGCTTGACACTGTTTTTCTGATCTCGATGTGTACAAGATTATATTTAATAAGATTCTCACTCTACTAAGTGTGATTCACTTTTAATAGTGTTTCTTGTTCTTTATGTTTGTTTCTGTTCGTGATGTTTCTATTAGGATCCTCGCCTTGTCCTGAGAGTTTAGTTAGAACATGCATATTTGGAATGTAATGTAGGTTTATTGGTAGAAAAAAATTTAGGAATAAACTTTTCTTTTAAAAGGTGAAAAACAACCGGGCATGGTGGCTCATACCTGTGATCCCAGCACTTTGGGAGGTGGAGGCGTAAGGATTTTCTGAGCCGTTGGGTTTGAGACCAGCCTGGGCAAGTTGGTGAGATCTCGTCTCTACAATAAATAAAAAAATTAGCCAGGTGTAGTTGCGTGTGTCTTGTGGTTCCAGCTACATGGAAGGATCACCTGAGCTCAGCAGGTTGAGGCTGTGGTGGTTGTGAGTGTGCCACTATACTCCAGCCTGGATGACAGAATGAGACTGACTTAAAAAAAAAAAAAAGGTGAAAAACTTGTAATTGACTTATCTCTGCAGCAAGAAATTTCTGATCATTCTAGAGTTTTAATGTAGTGGGAGTTCACACATCGAGTCTTATGTAAACACTAAGTAGGGCTCTAGGTGGGAAGGAAGACCTTACTGCAGGGCTGCTTCAGACACTTGATCATTCTAAAAATATGCCTTGTCTTTCTTATGCTGATTTGCCAGAACTTGAATTTGCTTATCTTCAAAATAATGGGTATCAAGAGATTTCCTTGCCAACTTGGCAAAGTAGGTAGATTTTGTGTTACTTTAAGGTAATGTATAATTGCCTTATTTTAAAAATGTAATCTATTATTTTTGCATAAGTAATACATTAATATTACATAAGTTCCAAAATTACAAAAGGGAAATAATTAAAATATCTTCCTTCCATCCTTTCTTCTGAGTACCTAACTTTGTCCCTAGGAGCAAACAGTGTTGTACATCCTTATGTAGCCTTACAGATATAATCTATGTATATATTATATATTAATATATACATATCATGTTTCTATGTATTTTTGCTATTGAAAAAGTAGATATTCATTAATTTTTGAGTAACTCACTGTTTACTTTGGATCTTCATTTCTGTTCACAGGCTTTAGTCAAAAAGTTCCCTTCCCAAAGTAAAATTGGCCAAAGCAATTTAGAAATTATCTGTTCTATTTTTATTCCCCTTGCTCTGTTTTGTGGAACTGTAGTGTCACAGCCATGCATGGGCTTCAGTTTAAGTATGAGTGCCTGTGCTCTCTTCACCGTGTAGCATACAGGAGTTCTGTATGGGGCTGGCATGCTTGGGAGGGTCCTAACAGTAATTATGAGGCAATCCAAACTTGCCTTTAACACTTTCTCATTATCCTTCAGATTCCTACCTAGTTTCCCATTGACTGAAACTGAATTTATCAGTATTTACTGAACACCTACTGTGTGTGCCTGCTGCTGTTTTAGGTGCAGGACTCAGCAATGAGCAATGTCCTTATGAAACTTTGTAATGAGGGACGTAGACAAGAAGCAAGATAGATAAGTACAATATGCAGTGTGTTAATAAGTGAAGAAGGAACAGCAAAGCAGGGAAGGGGCTTAGGAAATGAGCTGACATTTTGGATAGGGTGTCTAGGGAACGTCCACTGAAATGATGGCTTTTGAGTTAGAGACATAAAGAAAGTTAAAGGTCTAGTGTGAGAGAGTGTACGGAGGAGGAGGGACATCCCAGGCAGGGGGTGCAGGTCCAAGGTTCCCTTGTTTGAGAAATATCAAGGATGCTGTTTTGTCTGAGTGAATTGAATGAGGAGTTTAGTTCAGAGAGATCAAGGGAGTGCCATATCAGTTTCCTGCCACTTGTCTTGGAGATATAGACATTGTCACTTACTTGAGTGAGATGAGAAGTCGTTGGAGGGTTAGAGCAGAGGGGCAGTATGATCTGAATTCCATTTTTTTTTTTTGAGTTGGAGTCTCACTCTTGCCCAGACTGGAGTGCAGTGGCACGCTCACAGCCACCACAGCCTCAACCTGCTGGGTTCAGGTGATCCTTCAGTCTCAGCCTTCTGAGGAGCTGGAACTATAGGTGTACACCACCACACCCGGCTATTTATTTATTTATTTATTGTAGAAACGAGGTCTCGTCAAGTTGCCTAGGCGAGTCTTGAACCCCTGAACTAAGGCAATCCTCTCGCCTTCCAAAGTGCTAGGATTACAGGTAGGAGCCACTGTGCCCAGTCTGAATTCCATTTTAAAATGAACTTGGGCCAAGCGTGGCAACTCATGTCTACAATCTCACCACTCTGGGAGGCAGAGGTGAGAGGATTGCGTGAGCCCACGGGTTCAACACCAGCAACACGGTGAGACCTCGTCTCTACAACAAGTCAAGAAAAAATTAGCTGGTTGTGGTGTTGCACGTCCATGGTTCCAGCTACTTGAAAGGCTGAGGTGGAAGAATTGCCTGAGCCTAGCAGGTT
>NW_007246048.1:264823-357919 GCF_000164805.1 Carlito syrichta
AAAAAAAAAAAAAAAAAAAAAGAGCTTGGACTGACAACAGAGTGAAGAGAATGTGAGCTGAGCAGGAAAGCAGTTAGGAAGCACTGCAGTGCTCAGGTGAGAGAGGATGGATTCTGTCAGGCTGTTGAACGTGGGCAGGGTGAGGAATGACAGCAGGAGCTTGAATAGGTAACAAGTAAGAGTTTATGAGAAGACAAAAATCTGTTGGAGGAAGTTCAGTAAAATCAGGGCCCAGGCTCTTTCCTAACTCTTAGCTTGCAAATCCTTGTCCTCATTCTTTCCCTTTTTTTAGTGATTCGTATTTGTATTTTTATTTTATTTTATTTTTTTTGAGTTGGAGTATCACTCCGTCGCCCAGATTGGAGTGCAGTGGCCGCTCCTGGCCGCCGCAGCCTTGACCTGCTGGGCTCTGGCAATCCTTCCGCCTCAGCCTTCCAAGTAGCTGGCACTACAGGCACATGCTACCACGCCTGGCTAATTTTTTTGATTTATTGTAGAGATAAGGTCTCGCCTGCCCAGGCGGGTCTTGAACCCGCGAGCTCAGGCAATCCACTCACCTCAGCCTCCCAAAGGTGCGGGATTACAGGATGAGCCACCGAGCCCGGCTGTGATTTGTATTTTTTTTTTTTTTTTTGAGATGGAGTCTCACTCTGTCGCCCAGACTGGAGTGCAGTGGCCGCTCCCAGCCACCGCAGCCTCGACCAGCTGAGCTCCAGCAATCCTTCTGCCTCAGCCTTCCAAGTAGCTGGAACTACAGGCGTGCGCTATCACGCCTGGCTGATTTTTTAAAAATTTATTGTAGAGATGAGGTCTCGCCAAGTTGCCCAGGTGGGTCTCGAACCCGCGGGTTCAGGCAATCCACTCACCTCAGCCTCCCAAAGGCGCGGGATTACAGGCTGAGCCCCAAGCCCGGCTTGATTTGTATTTTTATTGTTGGATTGTAATGGCTTTTTTTTCTTTTGAGTTGGAATCTCCCTGTTGTCCAGGTTGGAGTGCCGTGGTGGCACAATCACAACTCACTGCAGCTTTGACTTCCTGGGCTCAGGCGATCCTTTTGCTTTAGCTTCCTGAGTAGCTGGGACTACAGATGCATGCCTCCACGCCCAGCTTGTGACAGTTCTTTATATATTCTGGATACTGGAGCCTTATCAGATAGATGCTTTTTGTAAAAAACTTTCTCCCTTTCTGTGGTTTGTCTTCACTTTCTTGATAGTGTCCTTTGAAGCACCAAAATTTTGAAGTCTTTGGTTGCTGTGCTTTAGGTGTCATATCTAAGAAATTCTTGCCTAATCCAAAGTCTGTCCTATGCTAGTATCATACAGTTTTTTTTTCATGGCGATTAGGGCTCATTATGTTGCCCAGGCTAATCTCGAACTTCTGGGTTCAAGCAGTCCTCCTGCATCGGCCTCCCAAAGTGCTGGGATTACAGGCGTGAGCAACTGTGCTCCACCGTTCATACAGTCTTAATTACCAAAGTTTGTATCACAATTTTAATTCGTGAAATGTGAGTTCTCCAACTTGGCTCTTTTTAAGATTGATTTGGCCATGTTGGGTTCCTTACATTTTCATATGAATTGTAGGATCAGCTTGTCAATTTCTACAGAGAAGCCAGGTAGAATTCTGATAAGGATTGTGTTGAATATGTAGATCAACTTTGGTAGTATTGCCATCTTAATATGAAGCCTTTGATTCATGAACATTAGCAAATTTTATGTAAATGTTCAGATGGTAAGTATTTCAGGCATTGTGGGCACAATGTCTCTGTTGGAGCTACTCGGTTCTGCCATTGTAGCATGAAAGCAGCCATAGACAATATGTAAATGATGAGTGTGGCTGTGTTCAAATAAAATTTTATTAATAACAATGAAATTTGAATTAATATAATTTCCACCTGTCATGAAGTACTATTTGATTTTCTTTTTTCAGGGCAGAAATAGGAGATGAGTCTGGAGAGTTGGGAGGTTAGAGATGTGAGTTGATCATATGTAGGGCCTTGAACACCAGTATCAGCTTATATGGTAAAATAACTGGTTCAGTCTGGGCACAGTGGCTCTCACCTTTAATCCCAGCACTTTGAGAAGCCGAGGCAAGAGGATTGCCTGAGTCCAGGGGTTCAAGACCAGCCTGGGCAACATGGTGAGACCTCATCTCTACAATAAATCAAAAGATTAGCCAGGCGTGGTGGCACATACCTGTAGTCCCAACCACTTGGAAGGCTGAGGCAGAAGGATTACTTGAGCCCAGAAGGTGGAGACTGTGGTAGCCAGATCATGCCACTCCACTCTAGCTTGGGTGACAGAGTGAGACTCTGACTCCAAAAATAAAAAAGTGGGCCAGGCTCGGTGGTTCAGCCTGTAATCCCAGTGGCCGTGGGATTTTTAGTGAGATTCCAACTAAAAAAAAAGTAAAATAAAATTTAAAAAGTGGTTTAATTTATGTTTTTAAAAGTTTGCTTTAGCCGGCCGTGGTGGCTCAAGCTTGTAATCTAGCACTTTGGGAGGCCAAGGTGAGAGGATTGCCTGAGCCCAGGGGCTTGAGACCAGCCTGGCAACTTGATGAGACCTGGTCTCTACAGTAAATCAAAAAATTACCTGGGCATGGTGGCATGCACCTGTAGTTTCAGCTACTTGGAAGGCTGAGGCAGAAGGATCACCTGAGCCCAGCAGTTTGACTGTGAGTGTGCCACTGCACTCTAACCTGGGCGACAGAGTGTTACACCAACTCAAAAAAAAAAGAAGTTTGCTTTGACAACACCAAATGCTGGTGAGGATGTAGAGATACCGAATCACTTAGTCATTGACGGTGGGAATATTAAACAGTGTAGTCACTCTGGAAAATAATTTGACAGTTTCTTATGAAACTGAACATACAGTTACTTTATGATCTGGCAGTTGCACCCCTGGGCATTACTTCTGGAGAAAAGAAAACTTAATGTTCACACAAAAGCCTATATCCAAGTATACAAAGCAACTTTATTTGTAATATCCAAAAAACTTAGCTGTCCAACAGGTGGTTAAACTCCTCAACAATAAAAAGGAATGACTCCTGATAGTATGTAGAAGTTATGCTAGTGAAAAAAGCTGATTCCAGAAAGTTACATACTATATGATTCTATTTATATAGCATTATTGAAATGATGCCAGGTGTGGTGGCTCACGCCTGTAATCCCAGTACTTTTGGTGGCATAGGCGGAGAGGATTGCCTGAGTCCAGGGATTCAAGACCAGCCTGAGCTACTTAGTGAGACCTTATTCCTACAATAAATCAAAAGTTAGCCGGGCATGGTGGTGCACACCTGTAGTCCCAGCTACTTGGAAGGCTAAGACAGAATTGCCTGAACTCAGCATGTCAAGGCTACGATGACTGTGAGCATGCCACTGCACTCCAACCTGGGCCACAGAGTGAGATTCTGACTCCAAAAAGAAAAGAAAAGAAAAGTTACAGTTTTAGGAATGGAGAACAAATTAGTGGGGGATTAGGGACAGAGCAGTAGGGCAGAGGTGTGGAGAGGAGGGGGAAGAAAGGTGAGTGTGGTTTTGGAAGGGCAATGCCAGGGATACTTGTGATGGCAATGCTCATTATCTTGACTGTGGTGGCGGATGTAAATTGTAGAGAACTAAATACACAAATGAGTAAAAGAAAAACTGGAAATCTAAGATAAGTGAATTGTATTCAGTGTCAGTATTCTGGTTGTTATATTATACTATAGTTTTGCAAAATGTTGCCTTGTGGGAAACTGAGTAAAGGGTACACTGGATCTTTATTATTTCTTACAATTGCATGTAATCTATACTTATCTCAATAAAAACTTGAATTAAAAAAAAAGACTTGTGGCCAACAGTTGGGAGTCTATTGAAGTAATCAAAGCTAGAGATGCTGGTGACTTGTGGCTGGTGGCTTGTGGCTGGTAGCAGTGGATTGGTGGTGGTGATGGTGGTGATGATGAGGAGTGGTCAGATTTTAGATCTTTTGGAGGAAAAGCTGACAGGATTTGCAGACAGATTTTTAAAAAATTGACATCATAATCTATATACCATAGTGTTCACCATTTCAAAGTTTAAGGGTTCTTAAGAAGTATAATCACAACCACTACTAATTCCTGAAAATTGCAACACCTCAAAAAGAAAACCCCTACCCATTAGCAGTCACTCCCCATTCTCCCTTCCTCCAGTCCCTGGCAACTACTAATCTGTTTCTGTCTTCATGAATTTGCTTCTTGACATTTCATATAAATGGAATTGGGCCTTTTGTGACTTTGTTTTTTTTTTTTTTTTTGAGTTGGAGTTTCACTCTGTTGCTCAGCCTGGAGTGCAGTGGCACGCTCTCGGCCACCGCAGCCTCATCCTTTCGCCTCAGCCTTCCAAGTAGCCAGAACTACAGACACACGTTACTACGCCTGGCTAATTTTGATTTATTGTAGAGATGAGGTCTCGGGTGGGTTGCCCGGCTGGGTCTCGAACCCGCAGGCTCAGGCATTACACTCACCTCAGCCTCCCAAAGTGCTGGGATTACAGGCCGAGCCACCGAGCCCGGCTGATTATTTTTTTTTTTTTAAACAACAGATCGGTTTTTGATATGTACCTTTTACTAGTAATTGGGATTGTATTCAGTTAAATCACTAGTACAAAAGGCTTTTATTTTAGTGACCCTTTTCTATGATGCATATGTACTGTAGAGTAGGAAAATCTTACGCCTTGGCTCCCCTAAGTAAATAGCACTTTTATTTTTAAGTAAAACCTTTGTATGTGTTTGCATAGTTGTTTCTTTTTCTTTTCCTTCCATTTTTATAGCCCTGGGTTTGATTTTTAGCTTTGCTGAAAGATCTTTCTGAGCCCTAGTCTTTTATTTCTTTCTTTCTTTTTAATTCTTTGATTTTTAAAGACATGGGGTCTTACGGTGTTACCCAGTCAGGGGACTGGACTTGAACTCCTTGACTCAAGCAGTCCTCCTGCCTCAGCCTTCTGAGTAATGAGACTTACTTACAGTTTTGGTTACAATACCCAGCCCTGCCTGTCCATTTACAAAATGGAGATAATGGCAACAGCATATATCTTGAGGCTTATCATGGGGACTGATCAGATGATATATCATATTCCAGTTGCTTTTCCCTGCTTCGCTTTTCTTAGCAGTTATGCTTACCACCACCTGATATATCAGTTATTTCTACAGCAGACTCCTGCCACCAGAATGTAAAACTATACAAGAACAGAGTTTGTTTTAATTACTGAATCCAAAGTGTCTGGCACATACTAACTTCTTAATATATACTAATTGAGTGAATATTTAAAATTATAATCCACATTTTGTTAAAATATTTTTCATACTTAATACTTTGGTTTTTCAAGATAAATGTTTACTATTTTTTCAACTTGCCAGCTTCAGGTTTTAGAAATGTACTTTCCCTTTTTATTATGAAATGTATATTCAGAAAAGTGTATAAAACTTGTAACTATCGTGCAGTCAGGAAATTGAGCATTGGCAGCAACCCAGAGTTTCTGTCTGTTCATTTCTTCTTTCTTATCACTTTTCCCCCCAAGCTGCCATACTGGTTTTATGGTAATTGCTTGCTTTTGCAATCTGGTTTTACCATACAAGTATACATATTTAAACAGTCTTGTTTGGGTTTGCCTGGCTTTGAATGTCATATGAATGGAATCATACAGATGTACACATATCTGCTTATACATATGTGCATACATATGTGTGTATGTAGTTCCTTTTGTTCATTGTTTTTTGGAGTCGGAGTCTCACTCTGTCGCCCAGGCTGGAGTGCAGTGGCATGCTCATGGCCACTCCAGCCTCGACCTGCTGGGCTCAGGTGATGTTTCCACCTCAGCCTTCCAAGTAACTGGAACCACTCATTGTTCTATTTTTAAGATTTACCTGTGTAGTTCTAGTTTTTCCTCTTTTGCTGCTATATAATATTCCATTGTATGAATATGTCACAGTTATTTTTGTAATCTTCGCTTGCGTATTTGCACTGTGAGGTTTGGGTTATTAAGTGTTGCTATGACTTAACTTCTCCCATTCTGGTTTGTCTTTCCACTCACAAAATGGTGCTTTTTTTTGATGAACAGTTTCTAATTTTAGTGAAGTCCAGTTTATCATATTTTTCCATTATGGTTAGTGCTTTTTTGTATCTTGTTTGATTAATTTTTTTTTTTGAGTTGGAGTCTCATTCTGTTGCCCAGGCTGAAGTGCAGTGGCACACTCCTGGTCACCACAGCCTTGACCTGCTAAGTCATTTCCCATTCAGCTAATTTTTTGATTTATTGTGGAGACAAGGTCTCACCATGTTGTCCATGCTGGTCTCGAACTCACAACTCAGGCAGTCCTCTTGCCTCTGCCTCCCAAAGTGCTGGGACTATAGACTTGAGCCACCGAGCCCAACCCGATTAATTTTTCATTACCCTGAAGTTATGAGATATTTTCTAATACTGTTGTGTAAAAGCTTTATTGATTTGCCTTCCTTGTTGAGGTCCACTGTCAACCTGGAATTTATTTTTTTGTGTTAGATGTGAGATAGGCTTCTAGTATAATTTATCCATGTGGATACCCACTTCTCCCAGCACAATTTCCTCGGTGTTCTCTGGTGTTTACCCCTCTCATTAAAAAAAATTAGTTGTATGTGTACAGTGCTTTTGTCCACTGTTAGCTGCGAAATTCAGTACCTGTTTCTTTTTTTGAGTTAGAGTCTCACTCTGTCACCCAGGCTGGAGTGCAGTGGCACACTCTTGGCCACCGCAGCCTTGACTGGTGATGCTGGGCTCAGATGATCCTTCCGCCTCAGCCTTCAAAGTAGCTGGACTTACAGGCATGTGCCACCATGCCCAGCTAATTTTTTGATTTATTGTAGTGATGAGGTCTGACCAAGTTGCCCAGGCTGGTCGTGAACCCCTGGACTCAGGCAATCCCCTTACCTTGGCCTCCCAAAGTGGTGGGATTACAGACTTGAGCCACCACGCCCAGCCAGTCCCTGTTTTTAAGTGAATTCATTTTAAGTAGACTTATTTTGGTATAATATCTTGTAATAAGGAGGACCTTGTTTACTAATAATATTCTCGTTGTACAGTATAATCTTCAAAATGTCTTTGTATTTAAATGTAATACAGCATAACTGACTTTTCTGTGTGTTCCATAGATGCTTTCTTATCTCTACCTGATGAATGGTGGTTTCACACCTAAGTCATCTGCCATTCAGAAGTCTAGGATTGCTACTTAAAATACCATGAATTTTGCATTTTTTTTTTTTTTTTTTTGAGTCAGAGTCTCATGCTATTGCCCAGGCTGGAGTGCAATGGCACGTTCACGGCCACCACAGCCTCGGCCTGCTGGGGTCAGGTGATTCTTCCACCTCAGCCTTCTAAGTAGCTGGAACTACAGGCATGTGCCACTATGCCCTGCTACTTTATTTTTAATTGTAAAAATGAGGTCTTGCCAAGTTGCCCAGGCTGGTCTCGAACCCATGGGCTCAATCCTCTCACCTTGACCCCCCAAAGAGCTGGGATTATAGATGTGAGCCACTGCACCCTGCCCGGAATACCATGAATTTTGATCCTCAAAGTGTGTGTGTGTGTGTGTGTGTGTGTGTGTGTGTGTGTGTGTGTGTCTGTGTGTGTACGCTCACACATGCTTAGGATTAAACTAAGCATATTTTTCTAAATGATTACTACTTGGGAAACTATGAAATGTAATTCCAAATGAGTTGGTATTCCATTTTTTTCTTAAATCTTTCTGAAAAAGTCCTAATTGTCTAGGAATGCTGCTGTGTAAATTTAGTCAGTAGGGAAAGTTTGAGAGCAACTGATGAATCAGAAGCCCTAAAAGCCCTGGATCCCTGCCCTGCAGTTTACAGTCCTGTTTCTTTGAGCTACACAGCCTCTAGACCTCAGTTCTGCTCACTGCTTAGGGTGTATAGACATTGACTCGAGGTGTGTATGTGACAGTACTTGTGAATACGAATAGCTAGTCGAACACGATGAAGTGTTTTCTTTTTCCCTTTTTTTGAGTTGGAATCTTACTCTGTCGCCCAGGCTGGAGTGCCGTGGCATGCTTACAGCTACCCCAGCGTTGACTGCTGGGCTCAGGTGATCCTTCCACCTCAGCCGTCCAAGTAGCTAGAATTACAGATGCACACAACCGAACCCGGCTAGTTTTTGATTTATTGTAGAGACGAGATCTTGCCAAGTTGCCTGGGCTGGTCTCGAACCCGTGGGCTCAGGCAATCCACTCGCCTTGGCCTCCCGGAGTGTTGGGATTACCGGCAGAACCCCAAGCCCCTGAGCCTGGCCAGTGTTTTCAAATTCCTTGGTAGTCCAGCTACCCCTCAACCTGGAGTCACATTGTTGATGCATAATCTTAAACTAACACAGTTCTGAAGTTAAGAACTTAGATGAGAGGACTTGAATTGACATTTTTAGAATTAGTTCTTTGATAATTTATAAAATGTGACGATAGTTTGCTATAGAGTCTTGACTTTTACATGTCCGTTCTTACAATTGTGTGCCTGTGCAGATTGCTTTATTACAATTAGGGGAGGCTGACTGAGGTTTTTTTAAATTTGAAGGTGACATTAAAATGACTACATTTGGCCAAGCATGGTGGCTCATGCCTATAATCCCAGCACTTTGGGAGGCCTAGATGAGAAGATTGCCTGAGCCCACAAGTTCGAGACTAGCCTGCATAACTTGGCAAGACCTCATCTTTACAATAAATAAAAAAATTAGCTTGGCTTGGTGGCACATGCTTGTGGTTTCAGCTACTTGCCTGAGGCGGAAGGATTACCTGAGCCCAGCAGGTGGAGGCTGTGGTGGCTGATAGTGTGCCACTGCACTCCAGCCTGGGCAACAGAGTGAGACTCCGACTCAAAAAAAAAAAAAAAATGAC
Organism: Carlito syrichta; assembly: GCF_000164805.1. NCBI lineage: Eukaryota > Metazoa > Chordata > Mammalia > Primates > Tarsiidae > Carlito > Carlito syrichta. The sequence goes on from NW_007246048.1 coordinate 273,709, forward strand.
TACATTAACCAAAAGAGATTGAAGAACCAGGACTATTCTTACCCTGTTTTTCCGGTTCTTGCCCAGAGCAAGGTGGTTCCTTTTTTGCTTTAATTTCCATACTTACTTTTCATGTAGAACAAGTCAATTTGACTTATCAGTTCATCATCTAATTAAGTTCCATTGGAGAATGAAATAGTTATAGTTTTCTTCAACTTCAAGTATGCTTGTTAGACAAAATGAGACAGAAAGGTGGTGTTTCAGTTAGGGACCATAGAATGTATAAGAACTGAATACGTGAAGATGAACGACCAGAGATGTGAGATGTATTGAGTGGCCAGGAGTCCACTGAGAAAAAAAAAGGCTGGAGGTTATTGACTGGATATTGAGGTTGGAAAGGTAGCCTGAAGCCAAACTGTAGTGGGCCTTGTTCAGCCTGGGGGGTAGTGGCCTATTATATCTACTCTTCCATCTTTTTTTTTTTTATTTTCCCCTAGTTGGAGTCTCACTCTGTCTCCCAGACTGGAGCGCAGTGGCTGCTCCCGGCCACCACAGCCTCGAACTGCTGGGCTCCGGCGATCCTTCCGCCTCAGCCTTCCAAGTAGCTGGAATTACAGGCATGTGCTTCCACGCTTGGCTGATTTTTTGATTTATTGTAGAGATGAGGTCTCGCTGCCCAGGCGGGTCTTGAACCCGCAGGCTCAGGCAATCCACTCACCTCAGCCTCCCAAAGGCGCGGGATTACAGGTTGAGCCACCAAGCCCGGCTACTCTTCCATCTTTCAGTGGGTAGTACTCAAGGATTTTCCTTTTCCTTTTTTGATATTTGTGGCTAATCTTCTTTTTGCTGGGTTGTCTCAGAGTAAAGTCTGATCCTCACACTTTAAAAAATGATACTCTTTTGTGTGATAAAAGAGGTAATACTCTTTTTTTTTTTTTTTGAGTTGACGTCTCACTCCGTTGCCCAGGCTGGAGTGCAGTGGCATGCTCCCGGCCACCCCAGCGTCTACTTGCTGGACTCTAGCCTTCCAAGTAGCCAGAACTACAGGTGCACGCTACTGTGCCTGGCTCATTTATTTATTTATTTATTGTAGAGACGAGGTCTTGCCATGTTGCTCAGGATGGTCTCGAACCCATGGGCTCAGGCAATCCACTTGCCTCGGCCTCCCAAAGTGCTGGGATTACAGGCTGAGCCACAGAGCCCTACCAAGAGGTAATACTCTTTACAAGATTTTGATAATACTTGCCAACATTTTTAAGCTGAATATTTTCAGAGTTTGATTCTAACGTAGGAAAATTGTGTCGTTTTTATAATGTGTCAGATTACATACACATTTAGCCATGTTAATAATAACAGTGGATTTAGGAAAAACGGAACAGAATCAAAGTATTTCGGTAGCAAGTGGGTGGTTTGTTTTTATGATTCTCACACAAAATATGTACTTAATCACTGTTTGAGTTTTAATAGTAAAACTAGCAACAATTGGAGAGTTTATCTGCCAGCAGAATTTTATGATTGTAGGACCGTCTATTGAGTGTGGAAAATATTAAGTTTAAATATATTATGCCAGAATTTTTTTTCCTATAAAGGATTTGGATTGCTAGAAAATGATTTTGATTGTGGTAAGAGAAACTTAAAACTTTCTTCTTAGTTGACTACGATAGTAGGCTGTCCTCTTTTTGATAGTAAAGTCTTGATAGTGAGAGTCATTAAGATTTGAAAAAAAAATAAACTTGGGATTGATTGTCTTGATTACAGTTAGAGGGATTCCACAGTTGATAGAATTTCAGTTCAGGTACATTTGGGAGTGCTTCGCAGTTGTTTTCTTTCATAAGCTCTACTGCTGCTACTTTTATCCCTTAGTTTTATTTTATTTTATTATTATTATTTTTTGAGTTGGAGTCTCTTTCACCCAGGCTGGGGTTCAGTGGCACACATGCTCATGGCCACCCCAGCGTCAACCTTCTGGTGTCCAGTGATCCTTCCACCTCAGCCTTCCAATTAGCCAGAACTACAGATGCATGCCACTACATCCAGCTCTTTTTTATTTTATTGTAGAGACGAGGTCTCACCAAGTTGCCCAGGCTGGTCTCGAACCCGCGGGCTCAGGCAATCGACTTGCCTCGGCCTCCCAAAGTGCTGGGATTACAGGCTGAGCCACTGAGCCCGGACCCTTAGTTTTATTTTATCTTCTGAATTCTGAGTCAACTTTTGAGTCAGTTTCAGTGTGTATTTTAACCTATTCTCCTTAATGGGCTCTTTAGGAAACACCTGTGAAGTGTGGGCTTTGTGCTAAATGCTGGTTCTTGCTCTCAGTGGCCTGTCATTCCTGGGGAGGTAACTGTAGCAAGAGTGTGCAATGGAGGTCTGCCAGGGCCTGGTGTTGGTGAAGACAGGCTTCCCCCAATAGGCTCAGAGGAGGAGCTGGACCCAAATAGACAACATAATGTTTTATGTTGTTGGGTGAGATCGATATTGGATCTTTAACAGCTGTCTGTCTATCCTATTTCTTAGTACCTGTGATGGTTCTACCGAGTGATATGTGCATCGGAATCCTACTTTGTAATTTTTAACCACAGAGGTAATTGGCCTATTGGCAACTACTCTTGTCAATGCTAGAAGCTAGCTATCTTGTTAAGTCCAGGGAGCATTTTATGCTTCATAAACACTTGTAATAGCCTGAAGAGACCTTGGGAATCATCTTGTTTGGGACCTCCTTCCCCAGTCATTTTGTATGGCCATCTTTCTTTATGTACATATTTATATTTTACTCCTTGTGGAATCTTTTAGCACAGTCATTCTTAGTGAATTCACATGAGGCCTGCTGCTGTAGGCGGCCATGACCAGTTGATTAGAGTACGTCCATCCGAAGCCACCTGTTTACCACGGCTGCTGAGCCCTTTCAGCTACAGTTGGGAAAGCTGGATCATTGCCGTCTAGTTTCAGTGATGTTAACACTTGAAAAAAAACGTGACATTGAATGTTAATTGGTGAAATATAGAGTAGATTCAAATCTGGAATAGGTTTAAATGTTGGCTGTGTTACTTGGTATCTGTGTGATCTTGGGCATGCCACTGTAGGCAATTCAATTTCGTCTCTCAGGTGGGGAAAATGAACTGCTTTAGTGACATCACCTGAGTTTTCTGTGGAGCAGTGTGGTTAGAAGCTCTTGGTTAAGTTCATCTATGCCTCCCTGTCTGGATCCCCATTCTCTTCCTCAGCTCAGAGTATAATGGCTTATTCATGGTCAAGAAGTGCTAATTGAGTGAATGATGTGTAGAAGTAAGTGGAATGGATAAATCAACACATGTTCATTTCTTTTCTTTCTTTATTTATTTTTAGAAAGAAAGAACTTTCAGCCACCAAGAAAGATCGTGTGAATCATTGTCTGACAATATGTGAAAACATAGTGGCACAGTCTCTCAGGTAATTAAACTTTGAACTTTCTAGAGAAAATCAGAACTTCATGTATATTCAGTCCTAATGGGCTAGAATATTCTTTGTGTTCCAGTTCTAAAACCTTTCAGAAATCCATTTAAAATAAGGACCCTTTTCCTGCATTTTTGGCTGTATATCAAGGATATCCAGATACTATAATGAATAATGTTTCCTTTTTGTAATCTTTTGTACAATAGTTATAACCATAATGATGATTGACAGCATGTTTATATCTAATTAGCACTCTTGGTAACTGTAATTATTAAAAAAGCCTCTTTGGTTTGATATCTTTGCATTTATTGCAGTATTTGGAATAGCAAGACACTGTCCAATTTATCATCTCTTTCATTCGCCCTTCTTTGATAGTGTGCTGCTATTTGTTTGCCCCTGTTATTGGGCCTGTGATCCTTGCAGTGGCTAGAGCCTGCTCATCTGTGCTTTGGATTAGTGGGATTGTGGGCAGTTGACTATAGGTCATCTTTCCTTGCTTGATCTTTTTTACTGAGGGGAACTGGCAGCACCTTGTTTTGTATCTTCTTTGCTAATTCTTCTCATGCTTTTTGCTTTTGACAGGCTGTTTTGCTGACTATTGTTCTTAGTAACTGTAGATGGTAAATATTTTAGGCCTGCTTCCAGTGACTGAGTAGGAGACATATGCACCCATGATTTCACAATTCTCTTACCCAGATGGACATGTGTGAAATACTGTCCTTGATATTTTTACCCTTGGAATAAATCATTCATGTTATTCTGCTGGAAGCTGGAGAATAATCTGTTAGAAAAAACTTTGAGAAAAATATGCTGGGTGCAGTGGCTCACACCTGTAATCCCAGCACTTTGGGAGGCAGAGACAAGAGGATTGCCTAAGCTCAGGAATTCGAGACCAGCCTGGGCAACTTGGCAGGACCTCATCTCTACAATAAATAAAAAAAATTAACAGAGCATGCTGGTGTATACCTGTAGTTCCAGCTACTTGGAAGGATGAGGCGGGAGGATTGCCTGAACCCAGCCGGTCGAGGCTGCAGTGACCTTGTGCGAGCCACTGCACTCCAACCTGGGTGACAGAGTGAGACTCCAACTCAAAAAAAAAAAAGGAAATCTCGATTTTAATATAGTACTGCCAGAAATTTGTGGTGATTCACTTGTTTTTTTTTTTAAATTTTCCTCTTAGGCCTTGCTTTTTACTTTCTTCTTTGTATTATATATGTATTTACTTTGTATTATCTATGTATTTACTACATAAAATTTACCATTTTTACAATTTACTTTAAAATGATTAAGATTGGTAAATGGTAAATTTACCATTTACCAATCTTAATCATTTTAAAGTATATAGTTTAGTACATTCATAAGGTTGTGCAGCCATCACTACCATCCATCTCCGTAACTCTTTTCATCTCACAAAACGATCTCCATTAAACAATACCTTCTCGTGTCCCCTCCCCAGGCCCTGGTACACACCCATCTACTTTCTGTATAAGTTTGACTATTCTAGGGACCTCATACAAGTGGGATCATACAGGATTTGTCTTTTTTTGGTGATTCACATATTTTTAATGCCACCTTGCATTTGCGGTTTATACTTTCTAAGTGATTTCACATACATTTCATTTTAGTGTAACTCATTTCTATTATTTGTGAAATATTATTTTGGTGCATGATTCTGTTTCTACCTAATTTGTAGAAATGATGGGGGAAGATAATGAAATAACAAACGAGAATATGTCCTGAAAATAAAAATAAAAAAATTCTAAGCATGTTTTCATAGGAAATAAACTATAATACAAGTACGAAAAAATGGTTTGAATTCCATCTCTATTACCCACATAAACTGGGTGACTTTAGATAAGTTTTAATATCTTTGAACCTCTGTGATGCCTCATTTATGAAATGTGACCCCTATTTAGAGAGTTCTTGTGGGATTAGATGATGCATGTGAAATATTGTGAAGAAGTAACTACATCCATGTGCTTGTGACCTACCTGAGAGTGGGAAATATATCTCATTGTGCTGTGCATCATCCAGAGCTATAAAATATCATTACTTTTGTGTGAAATGACTTTAAATACTTAGCAAACACTTGGTGCCCTATTGCTATAGCACAGCTTTGTCCATCTGATCTCTACCAACCAGCTTTCAAAGAATATCATTTTTCTCTAAAAGCTTATTGACCCAGGAAACGAGATCTCTTCTATTCTGAATTTATTCTTGTCATTTTTTTTTGAGAATTCTTCATGAAATTCATGTAATGTTGGTTCTGATTCACATATTAACAAAATATGTTTGAGATATCTTATGACTGATTTGTGGTTCTGTTTGCCATTTAAATCAGAACAATAGTTGTTGACCAGGTGGGTGGCTCATGCTTGTAATTCCAGTGCTTTGGGAGGCTGAGATGGGAGTAGTGCTTGAGATTAGGAGTTCAAAACCAGCCTGGGTGACATAGTGAGACCCTGTCTCTATTAAAAAAAAAATACATAAATGAAAAGTAACAAATGGTAAATGTTAAAAAACAAAACAAAGCAAAATAATAGTTGTCAATAGTTTTCACATCGGGGTCTCTCTTTTTTTTTTTTGAGTTGGAGTCTTACTCCATCACCCAGACTGGAGTGCAGTGGCACACTCATGACCACCCCAGTGTCGAGCTGCTGGGCTCAGGCGATACTTCTGCCTCAGCCTTCCAAGTAGCCAGAACAACAGGCGCGTGTTACCATGCCTGTTTAATTTTTTCATTTTTTATTGCAGAGACAAGGTCTCACCAAGTTGCCCAGGCTGATATTAAACTCGTGGGCTCAGGCATTCCTCTCGCCTCAGCATCCCAAAGTGCTGGGATTACAGGCTTGATCCACCATGCCTGGCTATTTTTTTTTTTAAATAGGGTTTTGCTCTGCTCCCTGGGCTGAGGTGGAGTGGTGCGAACATAGATCACTGCATTCATGAACCCCTGGGCACAAGAGATTCTCCCATCTCAGCCTCCTGAGTAGCTGGGACTATAGATGTATGCCTCCATGCCCAGCTAATTTCTAAATTTTTTGTAGAGGTGGAGACTTGCCGTGTTTCTTAGGCTGGTCTTGAACTCTTGGCCTCAAACGATCCTCCTGCCTCAACCTACCAAGGTGTTGGGATTATAGATGTGAGCTGTCGTGCCTGGCCTATCTCTTGTTTATATGGAGTAATGCTGAGAGTTCATTATACTTCTAGTTCTACCGAGGAGCATGTCAATAGAATATTTTTTGGAGCCAGAGACATTTTTCTTGTTTTAGGATACTCTTCATATAGCTGAAGTAGATATTTTATTAAATATGTTTTATGGAAATTTATTGATGACTACTGGTATTGTCTGTTGCCTCCTAGAATGTGACTAAATCTTTGGAACTTTTTTGTAGCTTCTGTGGTATATTGATTTTGTCTCTAATGAGGTTATTTAAATGGCAGCTTCTGAAGTTTTTAATGTGAGAAATCATTAAAATTCATGTGTGGGCAACCCCTTTGGGTCCCCTCTCACTGTGGGAACTTTTCTGTCCTCTCAGTAAATCCTGCTTTAAAAACAAAACAAAACACCAACAAAAAACTTCATGTGTATTGTGACTACATAGTCTACTCACCTCTCAATTGGGTGGTGTAAGCTACTGGTTCCTTAATATGGATGAGAATCAAAATTATCTGGAAAATTTGTTTAAAATATAGTAATGAAGATACCTCACTGTCCCTTTCCTTATACTTTTGGTTTAGGGGGCCTAGGTATTTGTTTTTTTGTTTTTCTTTTAATAAGCATATTTTTTATTTTAAAATTGTGGGGTATAGTTAAGGGTTAGGTATACAAATATGCATCGTTCAGGCACTCTTGTTGATAAGGGGTGTCCCCCCATCCCTAGAGAGATATTGACTACCATTAATCCCACCACCCTTGCCCTCCCTGTCCCCCCCATAGATTCCCACCACTGTCGATCCTTTTCTTAATAGTATTACGATAGATGTTCAAGGTGGTATTTGTTTTTGTTAACGTCCTCTTAGAAATACCTAGGAACACTCATTTAAGCAACCTTTTACAACTATAATGTACAACAATCTGTAGATTTCCCATATGTTAGCATAATGAGCTAGAAAATACAGTGCTTAAGATCTAGTTCATTAAGTAGCATCAAAGTATAAAATTCCGAGGAATTTACAAAAATATGCGGAAACTATATTAAAAACTGCTGTTAAAGTTCCTGAAGGATAAAGATGATAACTTCACTTTCTAGATGGGAAGATTTTATATCATAGAGTTGGATTTTCTCTATAAATTTATCCATAACTTTAAAATAATCCATACATTTAAAATAACCTCGATCAAAATTCTAGTAGGGGTATTTTTGAACTTGTTCATCTGCAAGAACAGATTATAAATGTTGCAGAGCAAATCTTGAAATCATCAGTAATATGGTGAGATATGGTATTTGCGATATTATAGCAGTGGTTGGACATTAAAACAGGTATAGAATAGAAAGTTAGAAGTCTATATATGTATCTTGTATATGAATTGATGGTAAAGATAACATTTGTATTAATAGGGAGGTGAGGGAGATAATGCATTTTACTACTGACTATTTGGGAGAAAATTATGTCTCTGTCTCATATTGCAAACAAACATAAATTTCAGACTTATTACCTAAATGTGAAAAATGAAATCATTATTTCAAAAAGAAAATTTAGTCTTAAACTGAAGAAGGCTAACACTGTAAAGGAAAAACATTGTTGTGACTGGAATACAGTTTAATTTGTGAAAATCCTCCTTAAAACTGAAAGTAAACTTAACTGGGGGAGAGTATTGATAGCATATATATTAAAGGTTTAATAGTTTATATAAAGAACAATTATAAACCATTAAGAAAAAGACTCATCCTAATAGGAAAATAACACAAATAGATAGTTCAGAAAAGAAGAAATATGACTGGGCCAATACCATAATAGCTAACACTTATTTTGTTCTTCCTATGAAAATTGCTCAAATTTACTAGCTGTGTACTGAATGTTTGTGTCCACCCATAATTCATATATTGAAGCTCTGACTTCTAGATGGTATTTGGAGATGGAGACTTTTGGAGATTGAATGTTTCTCTGACACCAATCAATTCTACAACTCTCCGGCACCTACTGGGTATCCAACAAGACAATTCAGTTCCGACTCTCTCTTTCTGGTGTAAGTGTCAGATCTGACAAGTTAAAGGAATCAGTTCCATGAGACTGTCCTCTTCAGACATTAGTTATGAGTCCCAGGAGGCCACTTTACTTCTGATCGACCAGCTATAAATCAGATGATTCCCTGTCTCAGAAGGTTTGATAATTTGCTAGAATGGTTCACAGAACTCAGGAAAATACTCAGGTTACCCAGTTTGTTATAAAAAATGCAACTCAGGAACTGCCAAGTGGTAGAAATGTGTAAGAAAAGTTATGGGAGAAGGGAACTTGGAGCTTCCATGTCTTCTCTGGGTGTGCTGCCAGCCCAGCATCTTGATGTATTCACCAACCTAGATAGTCAGCAAATCTTGTTCAAGGGCCTTTACCAGCCATCAAATTTGCCAGCACCTTGATCGTAGATTTTTAGCCTCGAGAATGTGAGAAGTAAATGTCTGTTGTTTAAACCACTTAGTCTAAGGCATTTTGTTATAGCAACTCGAACTGATTAAGACACTAATGATTAGTAGAATACAATTAAGACAAAAATAAGCCGGGCTTGGTGGCTCAGCCTGTAATCCCGCGCCTTTGGGAGGCTGAGGTGAGTGGATTGCCTGAGCCTGTGGGTTCGAGACCCGCCTGGGCAAGCTGGCGAGACCTCATCTCTACAGTAAATCAAAATGAGCCGGGCGTGGTAGTGCGCGCCCATAGTTCCAGCTACTTGGACGGCTGAGGCAGAAGGATCGCCGCAGCCCAGCAGGTTGAGGCTGCAGTGACTGGAAGCACACTGCACTCAGTCTGGGTGACAGAGTGAGACTCCAACTCAAAAAAAAAAAAAAAAAAAAAAAAAAAAGACAAAAATAAGAAAATTTTTTACTTGTCAAACTAGCAGACATTAAGAATACTCAGATTTTTGTCAGAGGTGATACAACTTTCTGAGAAGGCAGTTTGGCAAATAAGGTGGTCATCTGTTTGACTTAGCGGTTTCACTTCTAGGCATTTACCAGAGGAAAGTAATTATATTGGTGTAGTGCTGTTCATCCCAACGGTAAATTAAAAATAATCTTAATGGCCTACCAATGGGAAATTGAAAATTAAGATACATTTATACAAGAGAGTGTTAGTTAACATTAATGAATATTTATATTTGTGACTGGAAAAGATATTAACAATTTGTTAAAAAATTAAGTTAAAAATCATGAAAGGTTGCTTCTGGCTAAGATAGGGTAACATGGACAGCATTTATCTTTTTGCCTGAAACAGTTGAAAATAGATGAAATATATGTAACAATGGTTTTCTAGGTTTTGAGCGTCAGGCAGAGAAGAATAGTGATCCTGGGAAAATGAAAAATGAATGTGGTGAGCCATACAATTTCACCAGATTTCTTTCTGGAAGGTATTTTTAGATCACACCAAGAGGAAGAACTGAGGGGAAACTGAGGCCAAGCCAGTGGTTTATTGTGTTTAGGAGACAGCTGGGAGTCCAGAGAGGCCCAGGTGGTGAGAACTCATATGGAAGAATGGCAGAGGGTCCCTTCTCAAGTGTTTAGATGAGTGTTGATGAGCATATGCTTGTGAGGAAGTGACCCAGACTGGAGATAGAATCACTCAAAAGGGTTAGAAGGAAACATTTCTGAAACTCATACAGGACCAGGAAGAGTTTCTGATTTTACTAGTCAGAGTGGAAGACCTCAGCCCTCATGGAGCAGGTTGACTACTCATAAGGGTTTGCCTACCTAGCCCTAGACTAAGGTGTTACTTTGATCCCACATAATATTTAAAAGAGATTAATTAATTGCTTGTTCATGACAAAAATAATATATTTTGGAGTTGATAACATGTAGAAGTAAAATGTATGGCAATAATAACATAAAAGGCTAGAAGAGCAGAAATTCAAATATTTGTGTTAGGCAGAATAATACTCCCTCCCCCAACAGCTCCCCGCCAAAAAAAAAAAAAAAGAAAGAAAAAAGAAGACATGAGGTCCTACTATAAATACTACCTTATAAGGACAAGTTTTTTAGGATGTGATTAAATTAAGGATCTTGAGATGAAGAGATTATCCTGGTTGGTAGCCCTAAATGCAGTTACACATATGCTTATACAAAAGGAACCAGAGGAGAATTTCCTACTCACAGAAAAGGCCACATGAAGATGGAACACAGAAATTTGACGGTACTGGCCTTGAAGATTGGAGTGATATGTCTACACACCAAGGAACACGGCAGCCACCAAAGCTGGAAGAGGCAGGGAGCAAGCCTTCTTTAGAGCCTCCAGAGGGAACATGGTGCTGCCAGTACCTTCATTTTGGCTCAGTGATACTATTTTTTATTTTTTTGAGTTGATGTCGCACTCTGTTGCCCAGGCTGGAGTGCAGTAGCTCACAAGCATATGTAAAATGTAAAAGGCAGATATTTTTTTAGGTTGAATAGAAAAGTAAGGCTCAGAGTGTGCTGCAAGAAACTCATTTTTAATACAAAGGCAAAAATAGAATAAAAGTAAGAGAATGGATAGAGATTCACCATGCTAGCAAGAATCAGATGAAATCTAGACTGGTTCTGTGAATGTCAGGGCGAGTTTCAAAGTAAAGACTCATCAGGGATAAAATGATTATTTCATAATGATGAAGGAGATCAGCTCATTCGATGGACGTAACAATCCCCAATGTTTATGCACCTAACTACAGAGCTTCCAAAATATGTGAGGCAAACCTGACAGAAATAGACAGGTAGAGATAGACATGTCAATAGTGATAGTCAGAAATTTCAGCATCCTCTCTCAATAATACGTAGAACACGTAGCATAATATCTGAATCCACAAGACTTGAACAACACCATCCACCCAAGTGAACTGATAAACATTTGTAGGATACTCCACCCAGCACCAGCAGAAGACATACACACTCAAGTGTTCACAGAATGTCTGCCAAGATAGATCAGATGCTGGGCCATAGAACAAGTCTTTAATTTAAAAGGATTGAAATAATACAAAGTATTTTTTCTGATCTCAGTGTCATTAAATTGGAATCTGTTACAGAAAGATTATCTGGAAAGGCCCCAAATATGTGGAAAAATACATTTCCATGTGTCCCGAGTGTCAAAGAAGAAGTCAAAAGGGAAATGTGAAAGTATTTTAAATTTACCATTGCTTTAGTAGACCATGTGCTCTTTTGGCTATGGCCGTCACGATGTTTCCTAAGCTTTGGCTCCTTCCCCTACATTGGAGAGGTGAATCTCTCTGTCTCTGATTTGCTCTCTAAATAAACTTTATTTTCTAATCTGAAAAAAAAGTGTTTTAAATTGCTGGGCGCAGTGGGTCATGCCTGTAATTCCAGCACTTTGGGAGGCCGAGGCAAGAGGATTGCCCGAATCCAGTGGTTCGAGACCAACCTGGGCAACTTGGCAAGATCTCATCTCTACAATAAAAGAAAGCAAATTAGCCAGGTGTGGTGGCGTGTGCCTGTGGTTCCACTACTTGGAAGACCGAGACAGGAGGATGACCTGAGCCCAGCTGGTTGAGGCTGTGGTAGCCGTGAGTGTGCCACTGCCCTCCAGCCTGGGTAACAGTGAGACTTCGACTCAAAAAAAAAAAAAAAAGAAAGTATTTTAAATTGATTGAAAAGAAAATAATGCATTATTTTCATTTTTCATTGGTATTATTGTATAGATGAAAATATAGATGCAAATCTGTTTTATGTACAATTGGTTCTGTCAAATAATCAGACAAAGGCATTCTCAAAATCATCTCAGGTAAAACTGGGTGTTGGTTGCTGCTGAACTGACATATATTCTGAATCTAAAGTTAATTATTACTATTTTAGCTCTAGAATTACTCTGAGACCTGAAAATTACCTGAATCTTGACTATTGAAGCTTTAATGCTTTATGGTCTTTTTTGTCAGATACTTGCAATTTTATATTGTACTTTTTTATGGCAGGATTAAATCGGTAAAAAAGTTAGATGTGTATTGAACATATGCTGTAAGACAGAACACGAAAAGGAAACACTGATGGGGTCACTATTTAAATAAATAAATTAAAAAACAAAACAAAACAAAAAAACTGGGTGTTTTTGCACTTCATGGGCTGGCCAAACTCGAGACTTCATGACTGAGTTCAACTCTGAGTCCAAACACACAATTCAAAATATGCATTAACTGGGTTAAGGCGATAAAGTGGACTGAAATAAACCACTGGATTCAGCACAGTTAAACTGTGTGTTTTGTTTGCATTAGAGTCACAATGGGAACAGCAAATAACCGCGCTCCTCTCAGCTCCTCTGTGTGGTGCGAGGGGCTTCTTGACAGCTAAGGTGACTGCAGCACAGGTGGGCAGACGACAGACGCCACCTGCTGGAGGCTTCTTGAGGCTCATTTCTTCTCTGACTCTCCTTTCTTGGGTTCTTGTTTTTTTTGAGTTGGAGTTTCACTCTGTCGCCCAGACTGGTTCAGTTTGTAATCAGCTAAGGCAGCCTTGACTGCATCTTCAGCCAGCATGGAGCACTGCCTCTTCACGGGAGGCAGGCAGAGCTCCTTGGCAGTCTCCTGTGTTTTTGATGGTCAAAGCTTCCTCCACCGTCTTTCCTTTTACCCACTTCACGTAGCCAAATATTTTAAACCTGGCGTCCACAATCTTTCCATTTTTATTCACTTGAGTCTGTAATTTCATTATGTTGCCACATTCTGGAGCCTCCACCAATCCCGTTTCAACATTTTTAGGTCTCATCAAGGGACCCTACGTTTCTAGGATTTTCATAATGATCAACAATCTTCTTGTGATAGAGCCGGGCTGAAACTGACAGCTCCCGGGTGGGCAGGTCGGGGTTCCGGAGCCGCAGGGCCAATGCCAGCCGCAGACAGCCTGCTCCAGCCACTGCCGTCTTGCTGGCTTAAAGCAATACGTTTCTAAACTTGTAAAGTACTGTTACAGCATATTAAATGAAAATTTTGACATTTATGCCTGTTTTAGAAAAGCGAGATCTTAGTGACCTCAATTTCCACCTTCGAAAACTTGAAAATGACAAAGAAATGGAATCCAAAGTTAGCAGAATGAATATCATAAAGATAAGTTGGTAAAATATAAAAACTAGAGAATTTATAAAACTAAAAGCTGGTTCTTTGAGAGCTTCAATATATTAATAATAATGAGGCGGGACCCTTCCAAAAATGCAGAAATAAGAAAAGGGAAAATAAGCTACTTCCCACTTCTTTGTGCTACTCTTTTCGTGGGCTTTTCACTTTGGCGGACTACATGTTCAAACCTTTGGTGAAATCCAATCAGATCACTATCTTGTGAGCCAATCAACAAATAAGACATGCAAATGAAATAATTATGTAAAACCAAGCTGTGTGTAACAAGTAAAGCTAACTGCCGCCTCCAGCTACAAAATATCCAATCAAATGGATAATGCCAAACTGCTGCCTTGTATGGGAGACAGAGAAACCAAAATGTATATAAGGCAATGCCTCGCTGGGTTTGGGGCTCAGCCTCTGTATGGGAATCCACTGAGCCGAGCAAATAAGTGCTGTTTCCTGGCAAAGTAGCCTTGGTGACCCTCTCTCTCTCAGTAAAGATTCCCACTACACTAATAGGAAAAAAAGTGAAGTCACAGATTACCAATATCAGGAATTAGGGAGATTACATTGTTATAGATTCTGTAGATGTTAAATGGATTCTGTGGGAACGTTATGGACAACTTTATGCCAATACATTTGACACCTTAGATAAAATGCATAAGTTCCCTGAATGTCACAAACTATCAAAGCTCTCTCAAGAAGAAATAGATAACCTAGTTAGCCCTGTATCTACTTTATTAAATTTAAATATAAATTTTTGATCTAGGCTGGGCTCGGCTCAGCCTGTAATCCTGCACCTTTGGGAGGCTGAGGTGAGTGGATTGCCTGAGCCTGCGGGTTTGAGACCCTCCTGGGCAACTTGGCGAGACCTCATCTCTATAATAAATCAAAAAATTAGCCGGGCATGGTAGCACACGCCTGTAGTTCCAGCTACTTGGAAGGCTGAGGCGGAAGAATCGCCGAGCCCAGCAGGTCGAGGCTGCGGTGGCCGGGAGCGGCCACGGCACTCCAGTCTGGGCGACAGAGTGAGACTCCAACTCAAAAAAAAAAACCACCAAAAAACAAAAACAAAAACAATTTTTGATCTAGTTACTGCAGAACTCTTAAGCATGGTTGAAAATGGTATTTGAACTTTTCAACTGAATTTATGACATCTAAATACAGGTAAAGAATTAGTGTCTGAATTGAGATGTGCTGTAAAATATTACACATCTCAATAATTTCATATTACATGTTGAAATCATAACATTTTGGATATTTTGGGTTAAATGAAATATTATAATTAATCTTGCCAATTAAAAAAATTTTGATGTATTGACTAGGAAATATAAACTCATGTGGCTCACAATTAATTCTCTTTCTGGTGACAGTACTGCTTTGGCTCACAGTGTTTGATTGGTGTTCTAGTATTTCAGAGACCCTTTCTCCTTTGTTTATTCATGACTGTATCCCACATAGGTAAGGTCTGAAGTATTGCTGAGTGGCATGTTTTGTTTCTTGCTTTTAGAAGTTTGTTGAACATTACTGATGTGGTCCTTTGCTTTTTGTTAGACTCATGGCTATTTTCTTACTATCTGTAGGAATTATTACCTAGAGATAGGAAGGCAGATTCAGTTCCAGAGTACTTTAGATTGAGATCATGAAATGGCAGTCTGATTTTGATGTTTTGAAAATAGCACATCCCCTGTATTACTGGGGGATTTGCTATTCTTGGTATTACTTCAAGAACATCCCTTGTATTAACTGGTTTATGATACTTCAGAATGCTGTGAAATCAGTCTCATGTACATGGCCAATCAGCTTAGCACTCTTGGTTGTGTTCAGCCAGTTGGATCATGACAGAGCCTAAACAGGCTCTCTCAATTAAACATTTTTAGTTTACAAACAGTATACGAACTCCAGTTTTGTGACACTGTGATAGTCTCTGTTGTGACAAAAACACAATCTGACCATGATCATGCGCCATCTTAAGGTGAAATGTGGTTATACTTTCGAACATATTGAAGGCAGTATTAAAAAGGAATAAAAGAGATTTATTGTTATACTGATTTTCAAGGTTTTAAGAATATTATAAAAAGGGAAAAAAGTAACCTTTTGGCAGAAAGCAGTTGGTTGTCTTGGATGGAAGTTTCTGAAGGAGTATCTTTAAGTTTTAACTTAAAGTTTAAAAAAATGAGATTTTTCTTGCAAGTATAATCTCTTTTTGTGTTAGTAAACCTTATTTTAGAATAGTTGTAGATTTTTAGAAAAATTACATAGTAGTATAGAGAATTCCCATATGCCTAACACCTAGTTATCCCAGTTATTAGCATCTTACATTAATGTGGTACATTTTTTTTTTTTTTTTGAGTTGGAGTCTTACTCTGTCGCCCAGACTGGAGTGCAGTGGCCACTCCCAGCCACCGCAGCCTCGACCTGCTGGGCTCCGGCGATCCTTCTGCCCCAGCCTTCCGAGTAGCCGGAATTACAGGCATGCGCTACCACGCCCGGCTGATTTTTTGATTTATTGTAGAGATGAGGTCTTGCTGCCCAGGTGGGTCTCGAACCCGTGGGCTCAGGCAATCCACTCATCTCAGCCTCCCAAAGGCGCAGGATTACAGGCTGAGCCACCGAGCCCGGCTATTGTGGTAAATTTTTAATGAATCAATATTGATACACTATTAACTAAAGTTCACACTTTATTCGAGTTTTCTTACTTTCTATGTAGTATCCTTATTGTGTTTCAGAATTCCATTGCAGGACACCAGGTACTTCATTACATTTTATTGCCATGTCACCTTAGACTCCTTTTGACAGTTTCTCTTCTTTTTTTACTTAGAAATTCTCCAGAATTTCAGAAACTTCTGGGCATCGCTATGGAACTTTTTCTACTGTGCAGTGATGATGCGGAGTCAGATGTCAGGATGGTGGCTGACGAGTGCCTCAACAAAGTTATAAAAGTAAGAACTGTGTAAATGGTGCTCTTCTCTGAGTAGCAGAGTCCTCTAGGATGTCTGCACTTTTTTTATTTTTGGGGTATCTGGTTTGGAGGTGCTCTGGTATCTGCCTGCATGCTTGCCACACCTGCCAGATAGAAGGAGGAACTGTGTTAACTCTTGCACCTGCACAGTGTCTAGGTCAGTGAAGGACACTGATGGTGGCCACTGGGTGCTCACAGGAACAGTGTCACTATAGGCACCAACTTTTGTTTGGGCACAGCCCAGAGAAACCTCAAAGTCCTGGGAAACAGGGATGGGAAATGAAGTCTGGCTTTGGTGTCTCGAGCTTTATTTCCTTTGCCTTCTTTCCCTTCCTGTCCTGTGACCTGGGTCAGGCAGTGCTGCTTGCAGCTAAAGATGTGACTTCTAGAGCTAGTAGGTTACTTAGAGTTAGGGTGTGACATGAATGGGGAGAAAGAGAATCCCAGAAAAGAATGATGAAACCAGAGAGCCATAGACACTTGGGTAGCAGTGGTAGGTGAGGTGAGGCTAGAGACTGGGACACCTGTCTTCTGTTACCTCTTCCCAACATAGAGTTCATGCCAAGATCACCATAGCTTTTGTTTGTTTTTATTTTTGTGTTTTCTGCTGTCATGAAAGAATAAAGTCCTTCCATTCAGTAATTTTTTTTTTTTGAGTTGGAGTCTCACTTCGTCGCCCAGGCTGGAGTGCAGTGGCACACTCATGACCATCGCAACCTTGACGTGCTGGGCTCTGGTGATTCTTCTACCTCAGACTTCCAAGTAGCTGGAACTACAGGCATGCACTACCACACTTGGCTAATTTTTTATTTGTTGTAGAAACGAGGTCTTGCCAATTTGCCTGGTCTCACCAAGCTGCCTGGGCTCGTCTCGAATCCACAGGCTCAGGCAATTCACTCGCCTCGGCTTCCCAAAGTGCTGGGCTTATAGGCTGAGCCTCTGTGCCTGGCCCATAATTCTGTTTTTTTTTTGAGTTGGAGTCTCACTCTGTCGCCCAGACTGGAGTGCAGTGGCTGCTCCCGGCCACCACAGCCTCGACCTGCTGGGCTCCGGCAATCTTTCCGCCTCAGCCTTCCAAGTAGCTGGAACTACAGGTGCGCGCTACCACACCCGGCTGCTTTTTTGATTTATTGTAGAGATGAGGTCTCACCAAGTTGCCCAGGTGGGTCTCGAACCCGCGGACTCAGGCAATCCACTCACCTCAGCCTCCCAAAGGTGCAGGATTACAGGCTGAGCCATTGAGCCCGGCCGGAGGCCCGTAATTCTTAACATATTGCAGAAATATCCTGGTTTTTATCATCCTCCCTTCTAATGTGAATTCTCAATACATTTTTTTTTTTTTGAGTTGAAGTCTCACTCTGTCACCCAGACTGGAGTGCAGTGGCATGCTGCTGGCCACCGCAACCTCGACCTGCAGGGCTCCAGTGATCCTTCCGCCTCAGCCTTCCAAGTAGCTGGAACTATAGGCACACGCTACCATGCCTGGCTAATTTTTGATTTATTGTAGAGATGAGGTCTCGCCATGTTGCCCAGGTGGGTCTTGAACACATGGCTCAGGCAATCCACTCACCTCGGCCTCCCAAAGTCCGGGATTACAGGCTGAGCCACCGAGCCCGGCCCCCAATACATCTTAGTCACCTTCTTCTAGACCACTTTTGAGTTTTTGAATTGGGTTTCCAGAGTTAAATACTATTCTTATTGTAGGCTGACCAGGCTGAGGAAGTTTCTCTGACATAGCTCTTGATACTTTCTCCAAAAATTGTTTCTTAATTAAGGAGAACATGTATCTTGTTCCCCTTTTTGCAGAGATCCTTGTTTATTGGGCTTTTCCAGTTTTCCTTCTTTTTCACTTACTGCTTTGAGTCCCAACCCTGAAATTTAGATAAGGCTTTGAAAAGCAGTGACATCTCTTCATTTTCCTTTAACACTCTCTTGCTAGTAATACTTCTGTGGCCAGAGGAGCTAAGAACTTCAGCTTAAGCACGTTAGGTTGATTAGGTCCCTTCATCATTAGGGTCTTGAAGAGTAAAACTGTTCTTTGGTCTCTTCACAAAGGTCTTTCTTTGCAGAGTAGTCAAATTTTACGTTGGCCAAGGAATTACCCTTTTCCCTTTCTTCATGGGTGCAACTTTCCTCAGGAAGGCAGTCACCCATTTGTTTCCATGTGTGAGGAGATTGATGCTTCATTGCCAGGTGCATAGAGCAGAAATAGGTTTTAGAGTGAGAGAGGTCTGCGTTAGAATCTTGCCTCTACTACTTACTAACTGAACAGCTTTGGGAAATGCATTTAATTTCTATAAACCTCAATTTCTTTAACTATAAAGTGGGATTGAAGTTTTTGTGGTGTGTGTATGAGTGTATGTTTGTGTATGTGTGAGGATTAAATACCACATACTAGACCAAAGGGTAAGAAGTATTCTTATTAATGATGAAGTTCTTATATTCTTACCCAGCAAGATTGATAGGCTTGGCACATGGGAGCACTAGCTACTCCCATTTTCTGTTATATGGATTCCGTGGTATCCATTTGCTCAGGGAATCTTTCCCATCTGTTTCTTGGCTAGCTATGCTTTCTGAGGCCAGGACAGTGGCTTCTCTGGAGCCTCAGGATTCTAGCTTTCTCTTGTCATCTCTAGAGTAGTCACTGTGTCTTTTCCCTCTGCCTGCTTTTCAAGCTTTTCTGGCATCTTGTCCCTCATGGTGATATACTGGGCAGAGTCACTTTTACTTTGTTCTCTATGCCTGCTGGTCATGGGGACACTTCTATGTGGATGGTGTCCCACATTGTATTTGCAGAGGCCTGACCTCAGTTAAGTAGCTTCTTCCCAGGACTTTTTGCTTGTTTCTGTTGTACTCACTGGCAGGACCAGGCTGGGCTTTTTCTGATATTTTAATTCTTGATCTTTGATCCTTAGAGTCAGGAAACCTAAAGAGAGGCCTACCACAGGTTTTCTTGGTTCATGGCAAGTGGGGGATTAAGAAGGGCAGAGAGAACAATGTGACAATGTTAACAATAAGACTGATCTGATAGTGGTCATTTTACATGTCAGTATCATTCCATTTTTAAACCCATGTTCTTCATTTCTTTCTAAGAATTGCAGGACACGATGGCTTGGTGTGTTTCAGGACTATAGGCCACGGCCCTAGGTTGTAGCTTTAGGTTCTGGGTTTTCTTCCTGTCTCCCTACTTCTTTCTCATTTCCTCCTTGTTTCCAGTTTCCAAATGCAGAGATTCCAAATTCTCACGTTATGTCCCTGAACACAAGACGAAGGCAGTTTCTTAAAATCTCTCCCTTTTGCTTAAAATTGGTCATAATGGGGTTCGGCTGCTCTCAGATTCCTGCTTGCTCAAATGCTGTAGTCATTAGGTCCAGACTAGGAGTGGAATCGGGATCTGGCTAGATCTGCTCTCACGTGGCAGAATGGGGCAGACTTGGGAGATTGTGGGTGATCCCACGGCAGGGCTAGGGATGGGCAGGAGCATAGGAATGACCTGACATCAGGTCCTGGACTTCTGTCTTCCTGTGAGTTTGGCTAGATGTGTGTGATGAAGAGCAGACTCTCTCGCCCAGGAAAACTGGGGACATTGTGCTTGGCATCTTATAGGAAAATACTGGGTATCTGACATAGCCTGGCCGCATGCTTCTGCATTCAAGTGAATTCATCTCAGGTAGTGAAGTGTGTACGTCCAGAAATAACTTCATATGTGGCATAAAGTCCAATTTCCTCCGGTGCTGGCAAATCAGCACGGCAGTGAGGAGACTGAAGTGATTTCTGTCAAGGGAGGCAGAGAAGACTTCCTGAAGGTGGTAGCCAGTAGATGAGTAGATTGGAGACCTTCTTAACTTCTGTAGCATCCTGCCTCGAGGGGACGCCAGGAAGCTTGTGGAGACTTCAGAAGTGGCAGGTCTGTCGTATGCTGCTGGAGAATGGGGCGCCTTGAGATCAGGTCAAGGCCTGACCTTGGTAGAGACTTTTGGTGTGGTCAGAGGAGTGAGTTGTATAGGAAGAGCGACCTGTGAGAACGTGGAGATGACCTGTTGTAGAGAAGGACAGGTGGAGAGAGTTCAGGTGGGAGTGAGAAGTCCAGGTAGGAAAGTGGGATCTTGGACCCGGATGGTGGCTGGGTTGTGCGGGGAGGCAGTGCAGGCTGGACTTGTTGGCATCCAATGTGTCTGTGGAAGCTGATGAGGGAAAGAGGAGGCGGATGGGGTGCTGCCATCACCTAGTGACTGGCTTATTGTGAGAGTTCATTCCTCGCTCTCAAGAGGGGTTGAGTTTTAGTTTTCTTTTGTTATAAGTTTGGTATTAGTTTATAAAACACATGTTGAAGTGAAAGGGAGAGGGCTTTTGATTGAGCCTGGTTACAGTATATTCTCTCCTGGGTGGGGAAGCATTTGCAGTACTGCTTTAGAAGAGGAGGTTCCCATGAGTGAGAGTGGAGTACAAGTCTAGCCTCTTCCTTTCTTCTAACTTGAGAAGCCCTTCTCTACCATGGACTTTGTGCCATTAGCCATTCTTGCTGGGTTGAAATTGGGTGTGTGGACATTATTTATGGTTTAGCTGCACAGGTGAGCAGAGGGGGTAAGAAATGGGCCATGAGGAGGATTCTTAGCTAGCAGTGGGCTCTGGGTAACGGGTTGGGGCATCCTGCCAGCAAGGAGGGACCAGGCTATCAGAAGAATGAGGAACACTGCCTCAAGAGGTGCTCTCAGCCAGAGTGAAGAACTGATATTTTAAGTACACCCATGGCTTCTTGGACCCTGCAAACCTTGCAGAGCATTGCCTGAGCCTGTATTATCCAACAGAAGGTACTGCTAATGAAAATGAAAGGTTGCTGGGCTCGGTGGCTCAGCCTGTAATCCCGCGCCTTGGGGAGACTGAGGTGAGTGGATTGCCTGCGGGTTTGAGACCTGCCTGAGCAGCGAGACCTCATCTCTACAATAAATCAAAAAAATCAGCCGGGCGTGGTAGCGCATGCCTGTAATTCCGGCTACTTGGAAGGCCGAGGCGGAAGGATCATCGGAGCCTAGCAGGTTGAGGCTGCGGTGGCCGGGAGCGGCCACTGTACTCCAGTCTGGGCGGCAGAGTGAGACTCCAACTCAAAAAAAAAAAAAGAAAGAAAATGAAAGATTGCCTTTAAGGTCTTTCATATTTATTATAACCATCTATTATTTAAATTTTGATATTAGATAATATTTGATTATAATGAAAGTTAAATAATTTTTGTTTTTTATTTAATTAAGTGACCTAGTTTTATCTAGTTTATTCAGTAACTTCCTGAATATATTTGCTTCTTTCTTTCTCAATGAATAGGTTCTTGCTTTAGTTGCTATTATATTTTATTTTGCCCTAGAATTGAAATCTTAGTTGCTTTTAGCTTTCTTTAGAACTGCTGATGAGATGTGTCTTCCATAAACAAATCTCTTGTGTTTTGTTGTAGGCTTTGATGGATTCTAATCTTCCAAGGTTACAGCTTGAGCTCTATAAGGAAATTAAAAAGGTGGGCCTTTATTTTCCATTATTAAAAAAGTTTTACTGTATTGAGTAGCATGTGTGGAATTTCATCTTTTATTCAGTAAGTAAAAGTGTTAGTAGGAAATGCTGTTTGATAAAGTAGACTGTTGCTTTACTTTTTTTTAAAAGGCTATACTTCATTTTTATTAAATGAGATGGAAATTAAAAATGATAACTTAATTTCTCTTTATATCTTTATAACTAGAGCCTACAAGACTTTAAAATTTCTAAAGAAATTATCAGATTTTTGCACATTTAGATGACATTTGTTCTAAAAACAGAAATTGCAGTGAAAGAAAATGCTTTTGTTTCTATGCAACCCTCTTGGTGACTAGTGCATGTGACATTTAAATTAACGTGACACTCGTTGCACCCACTTAGAATGGTGCCCCTCGAAGTTTGCGAGCCGCACTGTGGAGATTTGCAGAGCTGGCTCACCTGGTTCGGCCTCAGAAATGCAGGTAAGTTGTACATTCTGGATGATGATGATGATGATGATGATGATGATGATGATGATGATGATAATTTTTTTGGTGGAGAGGCCAGCTACTACTGATCCTTTACGTCTCAGTTCAGAGGTCTTCTCTGTTATTGTCCATTGTGCCTTCTCCAAATTGCAGTTGACATTGCCGTGTTTATATTTCCCTTGCAGCAATAACCCCTGTCAGAAATAGTCTTGTACACTTTAGCTGGGTGTGGTGGCTCATGCCTATAACCCCAGCACTTTGGGAGGCTGACACAGGAGAATCACTTGAGTCCAGGGGTTCAAGATGAGCCTGGGCAACATAGTGAGACCATATCTCTATAAAAAATATATACATCAACTGGGTGTGGTGATATGCGCCTGTGTCCCAGCTGTTCAGGAGACTGAGGTGGGAGGATTGCTTGAGCCCAAGAGATCGAGGCTGTGGTGAACCAGGATTATGCCACTGCGCTTTAGCCTGGGTAACAATGAGACCCTGATGCAAACAAACAAACAAATAAACAAGCCTTGTACACTATATCAGTGTGTTTGTTCATTTTCTGTTCTACCCTACCCCAAGATACTTATGGGATGTGTGTCCCTGGACAGCGATGGTCTTACTGTCTTGTTCTCTGCTGCAGCCCTGCACCAATAACAGTGTCTGCACATAGTACTTCCTTAAGAGAAACTTATCAGACTGTTGAAGGTTGAGGTACCAACCTCATTATCACTAACTGTAGGCGTTATAGAAAAATATGCATATGTTTATTAGGATTAAAAATATTAATGTTCAACTGTGAATAAAGTTTTTGATTTGAAAAAGTTGAAACAGTTTTATTTTAACGGATTGAGAAACAAAAGCGGGAGCACGTTTCATTAGCTCTTTCCTTTCTCCCTTAGTGGCAAAATATCCTGATGTCCCATGGACCCTTGGCTTCATCCTGAGAAACTGTAGAATGGTCTAAACCCTCGCTATTAATATGAAACCATAATTTATTTCATTGAGGTTAAGTTTGTAAGAGTCTTATATGACTGCAGAGCTACAATCACTAAGGAAATTTCATTTTATTAACAATTTTTCTTTTACTATCCTTATTTCAAATACTGTTTGCTTATATTTCATATATTTCTCATTAAGGAGACCTGGAAGAATGACTCATGTTCCCTTCACAT
The DNA here is from genome assembly GCF_000164805.1 of Carlito syrichta. Classification (NCBI taxonomy): domain Eukaryota; kingdom Metazoa; phylum Chordata; class Mammalia; order Primates; family Tarsiidae; genus Carlito; species Carlito syrichta. The sequence goes on from NW_007246048.1 coordinate 297,469, forward strand.
ACACAGGCCTTATCTGGTGAACCTTCTGCCATGCCTGACTCGAACTAGCAAGAGAACTGAGGAATCGGTCCAAGAGACCTTGGCTGCAGCTGTTCCCAAAATTATGGCTTCTTTTGGCAATTTTGCAAATGACAATGAAATTAAGGTATGATAATTGCCTCAAATTACAAATATGTGAATGATGCTGTGAATGAGTTGGATGGAGAGTTAAGGGTTTTGGACAGTCATTTGAGAGTACTTGAGTGATGTTGTACATCATAATTTAGACTACCATCATTTGTGTTATTTAGAGATACCCTAAGAACTTCTTTGTGCTTGCGCTTTCTTACTGTGGGGTGAAGAATTTATAGATGGGATGGTGGCTTATAGATATAAATTCAAAAACATTTTTCCAGAGCAGATTGGTTTTTGGTGTACTAGATTGATTCAACCTAGCAGAGGAAAGACTGTCCCAGGAACTCATTGATGAAGCCCTGTGGGTATGAATGTACTGCATTCCCTAGGGTCCCCTTGGCTCCCTGTTTTGCATCCCAACAAGCCACCTTCAGACTCACTTAGTTTTGTTTATAATGTCCAGAAATTATGACTCTGTCACATGGTTTTTTTGTTTGTTTGTTTAGTTGGAGTCTCACTCTTGTTGCCCAGGCTGGAGTGCAGTGGCATGCTCACAGCCACTGCAGCCTTGACCTGCTAAGTTTAGGTGATCCTTCTGCCTCAGCCTTTCAAGTAGCTGGAATTACAGATGCACGCCACCACAGCTGGCTTGTTTTTTTGATTTATTGTAGAGACGATGAGAGTTGCCCAGGCTGGTCTCTTGGCTCAGGCAATCCTCTTGCCTAGGCCTCCCCAAGTGCTGGGATTATAGGCTAAGCCAATGCCAATGTGCCCGGCCAGTTTGCAAATTATAGGGATCTTGTCCTTCATTTTTTGTGGGTCAGTCCTGCGTTTGAGCCCAAGTATCCTTCCTGGGAGTAGTGCAGTACAGTGGTTAGAGTCCGTTTTAAAATTCTATGTGTAGGCCAGGCTTGGTGGCTCAGCCTGTAATCCCAGCACTTTGGGAGCCAGAGACAAGTAGTTTGCCTGAGCCGGTGGGTTCGAAACCAACCTGGGCAACTTGGCAAGACCTTGTCTCTACAGTAAATAAATAAAAAAAATTAGCCAGATGTGGTAGCGTGCACCTGTAGTTCTGGCTACTTGGAAGGCTGAGGTGAAAGAATCACCAGAACCCAGCAGGTCAACTCTGGGGTGGCCATGAGCATGCCACTGCACCCCAGCCTGGGCAACAGAGTAAGACTTGCCGGAGTCCTGCTCCCACAGAGTCCAGGGTACCCCAAAGGTGGAGACGGCATCAGCGATTGTGAGAAAAAGAAAGAGAGAGAGAGAGACTGGACACCTGTTATGAGAATGCAGATGCCATTTTATTGTGAGTAGTAGTGAGCTTATATTTCTCTCTACAAGGGAAATAATCCCTGCAAGTTGCTGCCACAGAGCAAGTTAAAATCATCATTACAAAACAAATCACTTACAACAAATTACATGGATTTTTTGTGATGTTAAAACGATGCTTAAGTTTAAGTATTCCTCTCCGTGCTTGGCCAATGTTCTATCTAAGGGTGGAGACTATTTCCACCCAAAACAACATAATCCCAACACAATGATGTTACCCTATAGAAAACAGTTCCCGTAACCCGCCATTATAAAATCCCAAAATTATAAAATTATAAAGCTTCTCATTAAACAACTCTACTTAAAACAAAACATATCTCAAATTAACTAATATATATTATGATTTTTCTCACAATTCCAATCCTTTACAAACTTAACTTCCTTATTCAAATTATCCAGGGAAACAGGTTTTTCCGTAATAAAGTCTGGGGGCCAGAACAGCAGTTTCTGGCCCAGGGTTTTGGAGCAGTTCATATGTGGAATATTTTCATCTGGCGGAAGAATGTGTACCTGGAGATCCTCTAGAAGTGCCTGGCAGATGTTTCTTTTCTCATGGACAAGGAGTTTCTTCCTGAAAACTTTCTGGTCTTTCAAGCCCCTTGGTAGTTTCCTCTTGTTCAAATTCCTTTATTGTTTTCCTATCTGGAACGTCCTATCTCTAAGGAAAAAACAGCTTAGAAGAAACTTCTAGTGATGTTATTCAGGCTTCAAGGTAGTTTTGGTTGTTAGATAAAACCTGTTTTACTCACTTAAATTCTACATCTAAACCCTTTAACTTTTTATATACTATATAACTTTAATATGTATCTCAAAACAAACTTATAAATCACCTACATATACCTTAATATAAGCTTTCACTACACTTAAATCTTATGCCTTGTATTCAAACACTATAACTATAAATAATAAGTAAAAATATCCAAAACAATTATTTGCCTAAACAAAGTCAGAAACCTCCTTTTACCAGGTATTAGTCACAAATCCCAACCCTAAAAATAAGATCTGTAACCCACAACCAAGCTAAAGAAAGCCCTTTAAATATGCCTCAGAGTCATCACGTGGGCAAAAGGGACAGGTCAAACAGCGTAGTGGGAAGTGGAAAGATGGACAGTGAGTTTCCAGTAGCCTTGGCCAGGGGTCACCAGGACCCTGTCAATCTGGTGAACCTCCAAGGCTGGCTCCCAACAGAGACTCCAACTCAAAAAAAAAAAGAAAATTCTATTATACAGGCCATATAGCATGCATTTTTTTGGTCTGGTTTCTTTTGCTCAACATTAAGTTTGTGAGAGTATTTCATGTTTTTGTGTGTGTTAATAGTCCATGTAGTTTTCTTTTTCTTTCTTTTTTTTATTATAAAGATGGGTACAATTCAGGGTTAGGTATACAAATGTTGATTGTGCACGTACCCTTGTTAATGAGGTGTGCCCCTCTGTCCCCTAGCAGTTTCCCTCAACTGCCAATTCTACCCCCGCATTAGTCCATGTAGTTTTCATAGCTGCACAGCATTCAGTATTGTAGCTGGGTTGTTTCTCATTTTGTCTGTTATGAATAATGTTGCAATGACCTTTTTTGTTTGTTTTGAGTTGGAGTCATACTCTGTTGTCCAGGCTAGGGTGCAGAGGCACGCTCATGGCTACCTTAGTGTTGACCCCCTGGGCTCAGGCGATCCTTCTGCCTCAGCCTTCTAAGTAACCAGAAATACAGGTGTACAATACCATGCCTGGCTACTTTTTTGATTTATTGTAGAGATGAGGTCTTGCCAAGTTGCCCAGGCTGTTCTAGAACCCGTGGGCTCAGGCAGTCCCCTCACCTCAGTTTCCCAAAGTCTTGGAATTACAGGTTTGAGCCTCTGCACCCAGCCAGTGATGATCATTCTTGTATGTGTCTTCTGGAGCACATGCACAGCTTTCTGCTGTGGACTTCTAGAAGTGGCATTGCTGGGTTATAGGGTGTGTGTATCTTAGCTGCAGTAGATACTGCCAAATAGCTTGCTTAAGTGGTTGTCCCAGCTCACCTTCTGTTAGTGTGTATGGGAATGCCCTGTGCTCTGCATCTTCACTATCATTTGGAATTGCTGTTGCTTTTAATTTTAGCCATTCTAATGGGTTTGTTCTGACATCACATCTAATATTAATTTTCATTTCCTAAAGTACTTTCAGCTCTAAGGTTTACTGATTTATACATCTTTTCCCTTTTGAAGTATTCTTAAAAATACACCATGCATGTGTTTTGAAAAGAGGAACTATCTGCTCTAAAATATGGTGTACCTTGTCCCCATGAGAAGAAGAGTTGAAGCATGACCTTGGTCCTTCCTATCAGCTACCTTCTAGATGACATTCTTGGGATTGTGGAGCTTTAGACCTGAAAAGGTCCCTTTGAGTATTCAGATTAAATTTTATTTTCTATTATTCCAAACTATTAAAGTTCATTATGGGCTGACTTTTCACAATAATGCTTAGCTCTCATGCTTATAAGTTTGGATTAATATACAATGATTCTTAACTTTTTCTATGATATGTATATGTGTGTTTTCAATTAAAGGAGTTCTTTTTTTTTTTTGAGTTGGAGTCTCACTCTGTCGCCCAGACTGGAGTGTAGTGGCCACTCCCGGCCACCGCAGCCTCGACCTGCTGGGCTCCGGCGATCCAGCCTTCCAAGTAGCCAGAATTTTAGGCATGCGCTACCACGCCCGGCTGATTTTTTGATTTATTGTAGAGATGAGGTCTCGCTGCCCAGGTGGGTCTCGAACCCGCGGGCTCAGGCAATCCACTCACCTCAGCCTCCCAAAGGCGCGGGATTACAGGCTGAGCCTGGCTAGGAGTTCTTTAAGATGCTAGTATCTTTTCTCATAGCTAAGATTCTCCAGGTGGTGTCTTGGGGAGAAACTGGGAGTGACATGTCACTTGGGGGAGTCTTCTTGCTGGAGTTTAGTCCTCTACCTCACAGGGCCTGAGGTCTGATTCATAAATTCATAAGCCTTTACAGATCAGTTTATGCTAACTATACTGTTAAGGAGAAACATTTATAAATCAGATGCCAGTTTATTAGTTTACTTCTTGTTTGCCAAGGTGTAGCCCTAATAGTCTGTGACTTATAGTAACTGCTCAGTGCATGCTGAACAATGGGATCACATCATGGCTCAGAGTATAGTTTCAAATAATGGGAAATAGAGGTTCTTTTATTATTAGCTTTTTTATTAATTTTAATTTAGTTTAATTTTAGAGTTGTGGGGTACATGTGAGGATCTGCTACATAAGTATATTAGGTGAAGGTGAGGTTTGAGCTTCTGGCAATCCCTCTCCCACCCTAGTAGTGGACATGGTAGCCAGTGGGTGGTTGTGTATTCTTTTTCTTCCTTCCCTCCCAGTCTCCTTTAGCAGTGCCCAGCACCTGTTGTTTCCACCCTTGTGCCTATGTGCCTAATGTTTAGTGCCCACTTACAAGTGAGAACATGCAGTATTCAGTTTTTTGTTTCTGTGATAGTTCACTTAGAATGATGGTCTCCAGCTGCATCCATGTTGCTGCAAAGGTTATTATTTTGTTCTTCTTTATGGTATGGCCGCACAGTTTTCCATAGGGTATATGTTCCACATTTTCTTCATCAAGTCCACTTTCGATGGGTTCCATGTTTTTACTATTATGAGTAGTGTTGCAGTAAAAATAGGTGTGTCTTTTTGGTATGGCAACTTACATTCCTCTGGGTATATTTCTAGAAGTGGGATTGCTTGGTCACATGGTGAGTCAAGTTTTAGTTCTTTGAGAAATCTCCACACTGCCACTGCTTTCCACAAAGGTTGATCTAGCTTATATTCCCACCAACAGTGTTGAAACCTTCCCTTTTCTCCGCAGGCTCACCACACCTTTTTTTTTTTCTTTGACTTTAATGATAGCTGTCCTGACTGGTGTGAGATGGTATCTCATTGTAGTTTTGATTTGCATTTCTCTGATTATTAGTGAAGCTGAGCATTTTTTAATATGTTTGTTGGCTGCTTATATGTCTTCTTTTGAGAAGTGTCTGTTGATGTCCTTTGCCCACTTTTTATTTTTATTTTGTAACTTTTAACGTTTTTGTTTTAAAGATGTGGAGTACATTTCAGGGTTAGATATACAAATGTTCATTTTGCAGGTCCCCTTGTTGATGAGGTGTGCCCCCCTCCCCTGGCAGTTTTCCTCAACTGCCAATCCCACTCCCTCTCCCCTGGCAGTTTTCTACTACTGCCAGTCCCTTTCTTATAGTATTGTGATAATTGTTCAAGGTCTGCTTATGAGTGAGAACACATGGTACTCTGTTCTTTTGTTTCTGTGATAGATCACTGAGTATGATGGACTCTAAATCCATCCAAGTTACTGCAGAGTCCTTATGTTTGTCCATCTTTGTGGCTGTATAATATTCCATTGTGCATATGTACCACATTTAAAAAAATCTAGTCCAGCTTCAATGGGCAGCATGGTTGGTTCCGTGCTTTTGCCATTGTGAATAGAGCTCTTTACCTACTTTTTAAATATGGTCATTAGTTCCCTATAGATCCTGGGTATTAGGCCTTTGTCAGATGCATAGCTTGCAAGTATTTTTTCCATTCTGTAAATTGTCTAAATCAGCGGTCACCAACCTTTTTGGCATCAAAGACTGGTTTTGTAGAAGACAGTTGTTCCATGGATTGGTGGGAGGGGTGGGGGTATGTGCAGTCAAACCTCACTGCTAATTGCCACCTCAGCTTCACCTCAGTTTAACAGGATTCTCATAAGGTGTGTATAACCTAGATACCTCACATGTGTAATTCACAAAAGGGTTCACATTCCTATGAGAATCTAATGCCCCTGCTGATCTGACAGTAGATGGAGCTCCACTTGCCCCTCTGCTCACCTCCTGCTGTGTGACCCAGTTCCTAATAGGCCACTGCTACCAGTTCATGACCTGGGGGTTGGGGACCCCTGGTCTAAATAGATGTTCTTAAGTAACATAATGATCAGATGAATGCAACTAGATGGTCACTCCTTTTCATTCTTGGGATATACTTGTTAAGACTTAAATGGCCACCATTAGAATTATAGCATCTTCTTTAAATTATCCTGGAGGTCCAGTGAGAAAATCTTACTCCCTAATTTCTTTCTTCCTATTTTTTTGAGTTAGAGTCTCACTCTGTCACCCAGGCTGGAGTGCAGTGGCACACTCATGGCCACCGCAGCCTTGACCTGCTGGGCTCAGGTGATCCTTCTGCTTCAGCTTTCCAAGTAGTGGGAACCACAGGTGTGCCACCATGCCCGGCTAATTACTTGCTAATTTCTTTTCTTTTTTTTTTTAATTATAAGAATGTGGGTACAATTCAGGGTTAGCTATACAAAAGTTGATTATGCAGTTACCCTTGTTGATGAGGTATGCCCCTCTCTCCCCTAGCAGTTTCCCTCAACTGCCAGCCCCCCCCTCCTAATTTCTTAGGAGAGCAGCTGTGGGTAGTATGTTGTCATATCCAGCAAAGTTGCAGATGTTTCCAGTTGAGGATGTTCCAGTCCTGAGAACATTTAGTAACCTTAGCAGCTCTTTTGTAAGCTGTCTCTTACTCAGGCTGGGACATTACTATAGTTGGCTAGTACTCTTTTCTCCTTAGCTTCATTTGTCAATTTATTATCATGTTTTTACTGTCTTTATTTTACTTGGTGTCATTTACTGACTTGTCTCAGAATACTGTGGAGTGTACTGTATCTAGAAGCTGAGGCCTCCACCCTCATAGAGAAGACATGGATGCAGAGCAGGTCCTTAAGTAAAGGCTATAAAGAAGTAAATAGATTATGTGTTCGTAAATACACCCCCCTCCACTTTTTTTTTTTTTTTTTTGAGACAGGATTTTGCTCTGTTGCACAAGCTGGAATGCAGTAGTGTGATCATGGCTCACTGCAGCCTGAGCTCTTGGACTCAAGTGATCCTCCCACTTCAGCCTCTTCAGAAGCTGGGATTATAGGCGTGTACTGCCATACTCAACTAATTTTGAAAAATTTTTTGTAGGGTCTCACTATGTTGCCCAGGCTCATTTTAAACTCCTGGCCTCAAGTGATCCTCCCTCTTTGGCCTCCAAAAGTACTGGGATTACAGGCATGAGCTACCAGGTCTGACTGTAGATGCTCTTGAATATACCAAATTTGGAGTGCTTCTATAAAGTATAGGAAGAACCTCAAAATGTTATAATTTATAATCTGTAAGAACTCAGAACTTCTAATTCAAATTAAGTTTTATGTGATATAGGATAAGCTTTATAGGAGCTTCATCTTTTGTCTACATCTTTTCCATCCATAGGTTTTGTTAAAAGCTTTCATAGCGAATCTGAAATCAAACTCTCCTACCATCCGGCGGACAGCAGCTGGGTCAGCAGTGAGCATCTGCCAGCACTCAAGAAGGACACAGTATTTTTATAGCTGGCTACTCAACGTGCTCTTAGGTAAGGTGGAGGCATATGAGTGGTAAAGTCTCCAGTGTTATTCAAGGTAGACCTTTGAAAACCTTTAAAATCAGATGATCCCTCAGCTTCTGGACCATTTGGCATTGGCTGACTGTTGAATGAGAACTGAGTTGGGGCTGCTGCAAGTCCATGTGGGTCTCTGTGACCCTACAGAAGTAGCTGTGCCCAAGGACACTGAACTGGGTAGTGGGTGTGGGCTGGTGTAAGCCTGCCTGCCTTCTGGAACTTGGCCCTCTGTCCATGCTGGCCCTGACTATAGTGAGTTGGTGAGGCTTGAGACTGTGCCTCAGGTCCCTGTGGGTTCTCTGTTAGGTCAGTTGACAGTCTCTTCTGTAGTTTGAGTAAGTGGAAATCAATGCTGGCAAGGGCTGAAGTGAGCATATAGACAGATGTGTGGTAAGAAATAATCACCTGGCTTTCAAAGGCAGTGGAGCTCACTGGAAAGTGCCTTGCTAAGCTAAAGGTATGGATTAAAGCCACTCCTGGTTGCATGGTCTATATATTCAGTCATGTTTGTGTCATCTTTGTTTTTTAGGATCTCTCCTTTTTAACGAGTTAAACTGTGAATCTTCAAGTAGTGAGTCTGATGTTAAAGACATCTCGTTGCTGCCTTTATAGGTTTGCTCGTTCCTGTTGAGGATGAACATTCCACCCTGCTGATTCTTGGTGTGCTACTCACACTGAGGTACTTGGTGCCCTTATTGCAGCAGCAGGTTAAGGACACGAGCCTGAAAGGCAGCTTTGGGGTGACGCGGAAAGAAATGGAAGTCTCTCCCTCAACAGAGCAGCTTGTCCAGGTAATAGCCACTGGGTTTACTCTAGGCCCTGCACATGAATGACTAACATTCAAAGAATCAATTAATTTAGAAGAGAAGCAGTAGAACCAAAGGTTAAGGGTATGGACTTAGGAGCCGGACTGCTCAGTTCCAACCCTAGGTACTAACCTCTTAGCTATGTGACCTCTGTGTGTCTGTGTCATCACAAGTCAGGTGCAGGTAATACCTCCTAAGGTGCTGTGAGTGTTACCTAAGCCCCTTAGACTCTTGCTTGGCACAGAGACTGTGCTACTTGTTTCTAAAATCAGGGGTCACCCACCCAGTCGATACTGATAGAGTGCCTACTACATGCTGGGCACTGGGATCAGTGCTTGGAATACTGTGGTGAGCATTTCAGATATAGTATGTCCCCTGGAACCTGTGGCTTAGCTCATGGGTCTAGACAGAATGCTCAGTCAAGGAGCTGGGGCGACAGTCCTTTGTATGAACAAAATGTTAAGATTTCTTTTTCCAATACAGGGAAATCCTGCAATAATTCTAACATACTGTGATTAGCAATTGACTTCAGTTTTGTTTTGTTTTTTTGAGTTGGCATCTCATTTTGTTACCCAGGCTGGAGGGCAGTAGCGTGCTTCCAGCCACCACAGCATTGACCTGCTGGGCTCAGGCGATCCTTCTGCTTCAGCCTTGCAAATAGTTGGAACTACAGGCACATGCCACTATGCCTAGCTAATTTTTTGATTTATTGTAGAGATGAGGTCTCGCCAAGTTGCTTAGACCTGTCTTGAACCCGCGGGCTCAGGCAGTCCTCTCACCTCAGCTTCCCAAAGTGCTGGGATTATAGGCGTGAGCCACCACGCCCAACTAAATTCAGTTCTTTACAGCACACTTTCCTAAGTTATTTTATTAACTGTGTGACAGTGCAGCCTCACTTTAGGTGATTGAGTTTTTCAGCTTTACTTAAAATGTTATGTCAGGGTTTATCGTGTGCTTAATATCATGGATACTGTTTATGTCTTTAACCTGTATGTAACTTAGATGACCACATGGGCATAAATAGGAGTCAAGGTGTCCCAAGGGTAGAGTTGGCAGTATATAACCCAGGGCCTCGAGAGGGATGCCTTGACTCAGTGTTTGCTGTCTGGATATGGTGACACATTGTAGTTTATAAATATTTGGGTCAATTGGATATATGAAATATATCATTAAGCTAAACTCTGTAGGGTACAAAATTGTAAGTGGCTTAAAATGATTGTTGCATAGACTTATTAGGATAATGCTAATAATTTAAGCATTAAGTTAGGTGATATTTGTAAAGCACTTAGAGTCTTTTCTGGCACATGGTAAGGCCCTGTGAGTGTTGGTTAATGAAAAGTAACTGAGCAGGAATAGACCTCAAGAAAATGTCAGGGCTAACAGTTCTCTTCTGACCAGTTGCCCTTTAGTTATGTTACAGAAAATAAAGCAGTGACAGTCTCGTGATACGGCATTTAATTTTATTGTCGCCACCAGAAAGCATTACTAAATGTTTTAGTGAGTAAAAAGGATATTGTTCTGGTAATAAATGCATTTTGTACTCATAAATCTAGCAAAACCACTCGGATGTCCCCTTTCAGGAGGTATAAAGAGATTGCTGGTGATAATACAGGACAAACTCAGGCAAGCACAACATTTTCAAAAATGTGTTTCCTTGAAGTTTTCCATTCAAATTGCATGAAAAAGCAAATAAAGAGGTGGAATATATACTGAGACATATGTATAAGCTGGCATCATGTAGAAAGAGAATATGTGAAATTCTTCCACAGTGGTACTGACACTTTGTAACAGAAGGTAGTGATAAAGAGCATTTGTATAAGAAAGGCAGCTGTGGATATACTCTTTGTATCATATGGCATACCTTGGAAAGATACATAAGCAAGTTACTGTAGACTTAAAAGAAAGTGACTTTTGAAGTTGAAGGCAGATCATATTGAAGTATCAAGTGGCACAGATTGAATATATCTATCTGCACTAAGTTGGAAAAGTAAAATTGGGAAAGTAATATTCTTTTGATAAATTTCATTTTGTGATCTTTTAATTTATAATTAGAAATTTTTTATCCATTTATTTAGTTTGCAGAGCAGTGGCAAAATGAAACGACAAAAGCGAGTTAGATTTAGACTCATCTTCATGGTTTTCAGGAATCATGAGTGTGTCCTTCCACATTGTCTTTGAACAATAGACTGGACAATAAATTGCATAATAATGTGGGAGAAAGAAAATGAGACTGCATTGTCTGCCCGAAGAGAAAAATGCCTGGTGGAAGATGTCATCCAAATCATTATTGCACAACATGTATCAATTAACATGTGATGCATGTCTGTGACTCTCACATATTATTACACGTTAGAAAAATATGATATAAAATTTTGATTTTGTTATCATAAACAAGTTCCTCACACTATTCTATTTAATATGAAGTGATTCGTTTTTCATTGTTTGTAAAATAGTGCGGTTGAGTTGCTGGTAAGTGATCCGCAAGATGTCTCCAAGTGCAAAGGGTTAAATATTGTTTATTTTATCTTTACTTTCCTTGTTTTTTTATTTCTATTTTTTTCTTTTTATTGAGGAGAATTCTAGACATACAGAACTTATTAACTCATGTTTCACATGTCAAGTTTCAAATGTTTCACATGTAACCCCACTTACTTCCCTTTCTTTTCTTTTTTTGTGTTGGAGTCTCTTTTTTCTTTTTTTTCTTTTTTTTTTTTGAGTCAGTGTCTTACTTTTTCGCCAAACTGGAGTGCGGTGGCATGCACACAGCCACCACAGCCTCAACCTGCTGGGCTCAGGCGATCTGTCCACCCCAGCCTTCCATGTTGTAAATCTCCACAATATGGAAGCAGTACTGTTGCCTATAGAATTTAGGAGAGGGCAGATGAGGTGAAGGAAATGTGGGTGCTGCTTTCATTATTACATTGTGAGGAATCAGGAGATTCATTGTTAAAGTGAATGACTTGAGAAGTTAGGGTATAAGCTGATTCCTTAGAGCAAGGTTCCACAAAAGTTTTCTGTGAAGAGCTAGCCAGTAACTATTTTCAGCTTGGCAGACCATCCTATCTCTGTTGCAACCATCCAGTACTACTGTTGGAGTGTAGCACCAGCCACAGACGGTCCATACATGTGGTCCTGTTCTGATGAACCTTCATGTACAAAAGCTGGTGTGGACCAGGCTTGACCTGTGGACTGTGGTTTGCCAACCTGTGATTTAGGGTTTTAGAGGTTACCATTAGAAGAGCTAAAAATGAGAATTTTACTTTTTATTTTTATTTTATACTTTTCTTCACTGTCTGATTTTTTAAAAAAAGAAACATGTATCTTATAATGTTGAGGGAGGGCTGGCAAATTTAGCAAATAAAAACACAGGATGCCAGTGGAACTTGAATTTCACATAAACTTCGTGATATAAGTATATTCCAAATTGCATGGGAAATACTTATACTATGAAATTATTTTGTGTTTATCTATAGCTCAAATTTAACTGGAAAACAAAATAAAAGAAAAATTTAACTGGACACCCTGTATTTTATCTGGCAACTGTAATTGAAGGGGAAATAATAAACTTCTGTTCACTTAATATGATATGTGTTTATTGTACGATAATTGACATAATGCCTTTAAAAACTTTTGGTAGTCTGGCTGAGCACAGTGGCTCATGCCTGTAATCCCAGCACTTTGGGAGGCCAAGGCAAGAGGATTGCTTGAGTTCAGGAGTTTGAGACCAGCCTGGACAAAATAGCAAGACCATGTCTCTATAAAAAGTCAAAATATTTGGTGGACGTAGTGGCATGTTCTAGTATTCCCAGCCACTTGGGAAGTTAAGGCAGAAGCATCACCTGAAACCACAAGGTTGAGGCTGTGTTGAGCCTGTTCTTGTCACTGCATTCCAACCTGGGTGACAGAGTGAGAATTCAGCTTAACAAATAAACAAACAAAAAACCAAATGGGGCAACTCTCTGTGGCACTCATACTAGTGTTTTTTGGTTTTTATAAGTATGTCAAATTGACTCCCTCCTTGGTGTATGCTGGGCTTTATTTTTCCTTTACTAGTCACTAGTTTTGGGAAATAGAGATCTTAATTAGTATGCTGCTGCCCTGATGGAAATTCTCTATTTATTTTTAAGGAATTGCTGTAACAATTTAAAAAATAGGGAATTTAGAAAACAGTAAGGAAGCTAATGATCACACTGATGGAAGTGATAGATAAGTTTTTAAGGTACAAACCTTGCCAACAAAGACTTATTAAAACACACAAAAAGTAAAACCTAGGACACATTTTAAAACCTCTGACCAGAACATCTGTGTTTCTCTGTTTCTAGGTTTATGAACTGACATTGCATTATACACAGCACCAAGACCACAATGTGGTGACAGGAGCCCTGGAACTCTTGCAGCAGCTTTTCAGAACACCCCCACCTGAGCTCCTACAAGCTCTGACCATGGCAGGGGGCATCGGGCATCTCACTGTGGCTAAAAATGAGTCTGGTGGTCGGAGTCGTAGTGGAAGTATCGTAGAACTTATAGGCAAGTTATTAGCAAGTTCTACTCTTGCAATTAACTGTGTACTAGTACTGGTTACCCTCTATTTAATTATGGGCCTTCATTGTACTGAGAAATCCACATCTTAATTCCTCGCCAGAACTTATGATGCATGTCTCATCTTTATTTTACAAATAGGAGAACGAAATTTAAAAAGGTTAGGTGGTGAAATGAGGCCAAACATTTAAGGCCTGGCTTCCTGACTCTTTCCATAACTTGGCTGCCTCCTATGATTTCGAAAAGGTGCCAAGAAATGAAAATATTAGGGAAAGAAGTTCCAGGATCTGTCTGTTAATTTGCCAGAGATGGCATCTTTAAGTCTTCAGAGGAATTTGAGAGTTCCTTCCTATTCTGACTTTGGAAAATCCTTCCATCCCCAGCTCTGCATCCATTTCCCCCAGTCTGCTCTTCTTCTTAATGTTCTTGGGGGCTGCACCCTAATGCCATCTTGGGTGCTGTCCTAGAACAGCAAGCTCCCTGGGCCCTTCCTGACATGAGAGCTCTCCTAGGGAGCTGGAATGAATGGGGTTCCCTGAATCCCAGCCTTTAACGCTGGGTCTGACACTTAGGCTTATGATAAATTTTTGTTGACTCCAGTCTCCCAGGCCACTGCAGTGTGTGGTTGGTTTAGTGCAGTGTGTACAGTGTGGCCTTAACTCACAGCTTCCACATACTGGATAGTACTTGACTAAAAGTCTCATTGTTACCTAGTGTGAATATAAGTATTTGCTGGAACCATGAGCCCAAAATGTTAATCTGAAGAATCCTTTTCTCTAAGGAATGCATGCCTTATAAATAATTACTGGACCAGATTGGGCATGTTCAGGGTGGCATGGCACAATTTCTAATTAACATTTAATTAGAGACAATTTCTAATTAAAATTTATATTTGATTATTAGTTGAACAAATAATCTGAAATTTCTAATATTTTAATTTATTTTTATTTTTTGTAGAGATGAGGTCTTGCTTTGTTACCCAGGCTGGTCTTGAACATCTGGGCTCAAGCAGTTCTCCTGTCTCAGCTTCCATAAGTGTTGGGATTGCAGGTATGATCCTGTAGCTACTGTGCCAGGCCTTTAATCTTTTTAATTTGGCATTTTAAGTCCAATTTATTTTAGCTCTTTTTAGGTAATATCTTTAGAACTATTATTTGAGTGTTAATTTTCATATTGAAATTAAAGTGAACTATGGTGATTAAGTGCTTTCCCATGGAGTTTGGTCACGTTTTCTTAAAGTTGAACCAAGCTTTTAAAAATTTTTATTTATTTATTTATTTTTGAGATAAGGTCTCACTCTGTCTGCCATCCAGAGTGCAGTGGCATGATGCTGGCTCAGTGCAATCTCCTCCTATGCTCAAGTGATCCTTCCGCCTCAGTCTCCTGAGTAGCTGGGAATACAGGCATGGGTCACGATGCTTGGCTACTTTTTGTATTTTTATTGAGATGAAGTCTCACTATGTTGCCCAGGCTGGTCTTCAACTCAGGCTGGGCTCAAGTGAATCTTTCTGTAATTCCCAAAGTGCTGAGATTATGGTGAATAAGCTTTTGAAGATTTTTAACTTTCTTCTAGATTTTAGCAGTTTGTAACCTTATTTTATCTGTCACCTTCTGTGATTTACAGCTGGAGGGGGTTCCTCATGCAGCCCTGTCCTTTCAAGAAAACAAAAAGGTGATTATGTCAGAAATCAGTCTTATGTTGAATTTTACTGCCTTTTCTGTATCCCTGTAATACACTGAACTCTGTGTCTGTAGCTCTTCAGTAGAGTGACAAAATGTGTAAATATTGCTGGAATCTGATAACCAGGCCTGAATAGTTTTATAGGATGACTTTTAAATGAATTGCTTTGTCATAAATTTTAAATGCTTTATGTTAGGAATTGCAAACTTTTTTTGTAAAGGGCCAGAGTAAACATTTTAGCTTTGTGGGCAGTACTGTCTCTTTTACATTATTCACCTCTGCTCTGGGGCAAGAAGGCAGCCATAGACAAAATGTGAGCTACTGGCCTTCTGTGTTCCAATAAAACTTTACTTATAGAAATAAGCGAACCATAGCTTGTCCATACCTGCTTTAGGGAATGATTATAATGTTAACTTATCTTCCCAGTGAATTTTGTTTAGTATTAGCCAGAAATATTATTAAATAGTTTCCTTTGTTTGGTTAATTATATAATTTGGGCCTAGTTATCATTTTTCAGGCATATTTAACTTTATACATATCAAAGTATTTTGATACAATTTATTTTTATTAAGTCAAAGTGTTTCTAATATAGTCTGCTAGCTTTGACATACATTATCTCTTTGCAATACCAATTATTTCTTTTCCATTGTGGGTTTTCATAGAAAAGAATTGCTGTTATTGTCTGTTTTGAAATCTTAAAAGACATACTTTTTTGTGTCATGATTGAGTGTTTGATTGAGAGCCTGAGGTCTAATATTATTTGCAGTACTGAGTGGGATCTTAACAGGAATAATATTCTAGCTTTCACTGAATTAAGTAAACATTTTCTAGGAGAACTTGGAATCAGTAATATTTGGGCCATCATAGTGTGGGATACTTAATCAAGTTTGAGATTTTAGTGAAACACTGAGGTTGTTTAAAAGTCAAAAGGATTCTGGGAAAAGTTAATAGCTGTATTCTCAAATTAGGAGAAATTTGGGGACTTGTTTGTTTCTTGATCCCTTTTTCCAGTGACAGTGAAAAAGATGACTGGTTCATGTTGTTGAGATTAGTTGTTTTGTCCTCTTCTGGCTACGATATGGGATATACCCTATCTCTTTATTTGTTCAGCCCCCCACCCCCCTTCAGAGCTGTCGTTTTCAAAGTTTCCTGTTGTAGCTGGAAAAATCTGTTTTTTCCAAATGAAATCAGCCACTATGAGATAACAGTAAGCTGGGCACAGTGACTCAAGCCTTTAATCCCAGCACTTTGGGAGGACGAAGTGAGGGGATTGCCTGAGCCCATGGGTTTGAGAACAGCCTGGGCAACTTGGCAAGACCTCATCTCTACAATAAATCAAAAACTTAGCTGGGCATGGTATCGTGCGCCTGTAGTTCCGCCTACTTGTAAGACTGAGTCAGAAGGATCGCCTGAGCCCAGCTGGTCGATGCTGGGGTGGCCGTGATGACAGAGTGAGATGCCAACTTAAAAAAAAAAAAAAAAAAAAGAGAGAGATAACAGAGTTGTTGGATGTAGAATTAGGGTGAAGATGTGGGGGTGCTTTGGAGTCTTTCTTCTGGTGACAGCCCTGCTCTCATACCCTGGAGGAAATTACCCTGGGGAGGACTTTGCAAACCATTGATCTGGAGGATAGAGACTGCTTTCATTAAGATCTTAGTTCACTTTTTTGGCATTTTATTTTATTTCTCAAGGTAAATCACTTATTCAGTAATAAAGGGTCTTGTTTAGTAGACAAGCTAAGTTATTATGTTATTTTCTTCTTGACTTTGGGATTCCTTTGCTAAATTTTTTGTTTGTTTGTTTCTTTAGTGTCACATCACTGTAAGCTTATGGAAGTTATCACACTGCTGACCTGTTCTTAGAAGAGCAGTAAAATTAGAAATGTCCAGTAATTGTTTAGTGTCAATTAATGACATTTATATGTAATGTAACTATAATGATTTAATTAGTCCAGATGACTTTTGGGTATGAGAGTTTATTATATAAATTCTGATGTGCCATTGGAGGCATGACATGAATATTCTAAAGGCAAATAGAATTGGATTTTTTTCAGTATAACAACCATTTTTAAGATTAATAGTAATATAAATTGTTTAATAATTAAATCAATAAATATTTGTTACTTATTAAAATACTTTGTGGCATAGCTTGCAAATCATTGCTTTTATCTTTTTTCTATGTAGGTTTATTGATTTTAATAGAATTCTGAACATAGTATCTGTGTTTAACACTCTTGAGGTATAAAAATACTTATGTAGGTTGATAAATTATAGAAGATAAATTAGATGTGTTTATGCTTTTCCATTTAGAATGTGCATTTATTTAATTTTTGAAGTCCTTATTTTTAGCAAACTTAAAAGGGATATTGCTGCTTTATTTATTAGGCAAGGTGCTCTTAGGAGAAGAAGAAGCTTTGGAAGATGACTCTGAGTCGAGGTCAGATGTCAGCAGCTCTGCCTTTGCAGGTAGTTCTGGTTAGTTAGCAGTGGGCATGGATCTTCTCTTATCTGTCCCTTCTCCTACACTTGACACTACTCGGGGTGGCAGTAGAGTCACTTTGCTCAAATGGGGGATGATTTGGTCTTCCTTTATAATGTCTAGTTTGAAGTGTGTATGTGTCTGTGTGTTTTCATCACACATTTGTTGTTTTCCTAGGCTTAGGCTTTTTAAAAGTTAGGTTTATACTCCCTGAACATAAGGCTTTGTGAGTAGGAGATGGCAGATACAAACATCTCTTGAATTAGATGGGTCCTGCTGGGGGATATGGTATGAAATATTGCCTGTGGATAATTTAACTTAAAAGAATCTACCTTGGTTTACAGATAGTTTTCTAATTAAATTCTTTGCGAGACTGGGCTCGGTGGTTCAGCCTGTAATCCCAGTACTTTGGGAGGCCAATGCGAGAGGATTACCTGAGCCCGTGGGTTTGAGACCCGCCCGGGCAACTTGGTGAGACCTTGACTCTACAATAAATAAAAAAATAGCCGGGCATGGTAGCACGCGCCTGTAGTTCCGGCTACTTGGAAGGCTGAGGCGGAAGGATTGCCGGAGCCCAGCAGGTCGAAGCTGTGGTGGCCAGGAGCGTGCCGTTGCACTCCAGTCTGGGCAACAGAGTGAGACTCTAACTCAAAAAAAAAAAAAAAAAAAAAAATTCTTTATGTACTTTATAAAAGATTAGTATTAATTTAAGGTACTAACTTTTGGATTAAATCAGGACAATTTGGTTGTATAATCCTATTGGAAATAATGTTTTTGGATTTAGCTGAAAATAAGGCTAAAATATTTGGGAAGGAAAATCTGAATAATACCAATGATAATTATTTATTCACTTATTTTACAAAATAAGAATAGATTTTTTTTCTGATTACAAAAATAAAAAGTTAATACAACAAAACATTACAACTATCTGGATCTGTATAAAACTCAGGCGATCACTGACCCAACTGCTCCCAGGAGTGGCCATTGCTAACAGCTTGTTATTGATCTTTTCATAGTGATTGTTTCATAGTTTTTTTGTTTTTAAATGGGAATTTAAAAATGGAACTAGGAAAATGTGTCATAAACTTATCCTACCGGAGAATAGAGCTGGATTAGAGGTTTTGAACAGGGCTTAGAGGAAGGCAAGCCCACCCCAAAGAGATGAATTTATAGTAATTTCTGACTACTGCTTGCTTAGAGGACCTGGATTTCTGTGACCATCCAACCTTGTGCCCCTGACCAGGCTGCCTCTGAATTACAAATGTCTTTAATGCCTTAGCTGGGGTGGTTGGTTAAGAGCTTGAACTTCAGTTTTTGTAGTGAAACATTGTTTGAGAATATTCATAGCATTAAAAAAAAATCTGCTAATTATCCTTATTTTATTAGGATGAGCACTGTGGTAAAAGGCAGTGTAATGTTTGAAGGATGTACTGTTGTCCTGCCTTTGACATTTACTCGTTCATATTTTCACTGTTATTTCAGGATGTTTTGCAGCTAAAACATTTAATGACAGGGAACTTGCTGTTATTTTGCAAACCTTTGATTCTCTATTGAATGTTTTCTCCAGCCATTTGATGAATGAGTGTTTCTGTGTCTTCAGCCTCAGTAAAGAGTGAGATTGGTGGAGAGCTGGCTGCTTCTTCAGGGGTTTCCACTCCGGGGTCAGTGGGTCATGACATAATCACTGAGCAGCCGCGGTCACAGCACACGCTACAGGCAGACTCGGTGGATCTGGCCGGCTGTGACTTGACGAGCTCTGCCACTGATGGAGACGAGGAGGACATCTTAAGCCACAGCTCCAGCCAGGTCAGCGCTGTCCCATCTGACCCTGCCATGGACCTGAACGGTGGGACCCAGGCCTCTTCACCCATCAGTGACAGCTCCCAGACTACCACCGAAGGGCCTGACTCGGCTGTGACCCCTTCAGACAGTTCTGAAATTGTAAGTGGGTCCTGCCATCTTTACAGGTTCTTCCCTGGAGGCCCAGACCTGGACTTTCCTGCTTGTTCTTTTCCTCCTGTCTGACCCCACTAATGACAGTGCACATCACCAGCTCAGATCACTAACAGAGAGCTTGACCTCATCTGGTACCTCCACCGAAGGAAGCAGCTCAGTGTCTTTCATGTTGAACATGGAGGTTAAAAATTAGATTAGTTGATCATGTGAACTCTGCTAAAATTGAATACATTTTATATTCTTTAAGGCCTTATTTGGCCCTGGCTAAATAATTAATTTGGAAAATCCTTAAGTAGCCTGTTAGGAACAGATCTGTGGTTTTAATGAAATGTGATTAATAATATTAATAGTCCGTCCGTCTCTGTAACTCTTTTCATTTTGAAAAATTGAGACAGTTCCCTTACACACTAACTTCTGATTTCCCCTTCCCCCTAAGCTCATGACAACCCCCATTCTACTTTCTGTCATTCCGAATTTGACTGCTTTAGGTTTCTCATATACTTTAGGAATCATACACTATCTTTTTGTTAGTGGCTTGTTATACTTAGCATAATGTCCCCGAGGTTTATCCATGTTGTATGATGTCTCAGAATTTCCTACCTTTTTTTTTTTTTTTTGAGTCAGCATTTTACTGTGTCGCCCAGGGAGTTTGGTCATAGCTCATTGCAACCTCGACCTCCTCTCCTGGGCTCAGGTGAGCTTTCTGCCTCAGCCTTCTGAGGAGCTTAGACTATAGGCACATGCCACCATGCCCAGCTAATTTTTAATTTTTTTGTAGAGACAAGGTCTCGCTGTGTTGCCCAGGCTGGTCTTGAACTCAGGCTCAAACAGTCTTCCTGCCTCAACTTCTCAAAGTGCTGGAATTACATGCATGAGCCCCATGCTAGGCCAGAATTTCCTAACTTTTTAAGGCCAAATACTGTCCCATTGTATGAATATACTGCATTATGCTTATGCATTTATCTGTCCATGGACATCTGAGTTGCTTCCATGTTTTAGCTGTTGTGAATGATGCTGCTGTGAGCAAGAGTATGCAAATATCTCTGGGAGACCTGCTTTCAGTTTTTTTGGCTATACACCTGGAAGCAGGATGACTTTTATGCCCTAATTTTAATTTTAAAAATTTATACTATTGTTTTTTGCTTAATAATATAGTAGTTAACCAGCTTAATAATAATCAGCTTAATAAAATGGTGTTTAAAAAATAATTTTCTAGTGGTTTGAGAGTCCATTGCTTAGTTTTTCAGGTAATTTACACAAGAGATTTGAAGCAAATGTGAAACATTTTACAGTGTAGAATCATGACCCAAGCTTATGGCTATATGTGTGAAACACTGCTCCCCAAATTTAGTGAATTTAATCTTAGTAGTTTGGGAGATGAGCCTGCTATATTGTTAGATTTTTGTTTAAAAGTTTTATCTTCATTTCTGACTTGCTATGAAATTTGTTAATAGAGACAAAATTTCTTGTATGCGTTTTTCTTTTTTTTATATCAAAGAGAGAAATTTCTATTTTTTTTGAAATTTTTGGAGTTGTAAAACTTTTTATGATATTGTGTTGATGTATGATCAATATGCTCTTCAATATGCCTTTGTCTTTCCATGTTGGTGAGCTTGTACCTTGATGATCACACTTAAGAATTCTTTTTTATTTTAATTTTAAAGATGGGGTACAATTCAGAGTTAGGTATACAAATGATCATTGTACATGTAAAGTTTGGGCCTTACTTTGGTCTCCACATCACCTGGTTTGAGATCTGGTATATTTTTGGATGAAGTGTGTCCCTTCCTTCCTCCTCTGGCAGTTTCCCACTACTGCCAATCCCTTTCTTGTGGTATTATAATTGTTCAGGGTCCTCTTTAGAAGTGAGAACTTGTGGTACTCAGTTCTTTGTTTCTGTGATAGATCACTGAGTATTACAGACTCTAAATCCTCCCAAATTGCTGCAAAGTTCATAATTTTATCCTTCTTTATGGCTTGTAATATTCCATTGTGTATATGTACCACATTTTAATAATCCAAACTGTGTTGTTTTCAATGGGCAGCACAGTTGGTTCCATGTTTTTAGTCTTGTGAATAGTACTGCAATAAGCATGCGCACACAGGTATCTTTTTTGTAGAATGATTCGAATTCCTCCGGGTATAGTCCCAGAAGGGGGATTGCTGGGTCATATGGGAGGTAGATTTTTAGATCTTTTCACACATAAGGATTCTTACAACACTCTTGAACTGTTTAGGTGTTAGATGGTGCTGATAGCCAGTATTCGGGCATGCAGATTGGACAGCCCCAAGATGAAGATGAGGAAGCTGCAGGTATACTTCCTGATGAAGCCTCAGAAGCTTTCAGAAACTCTTCAATTGGTATGTCAACTTCAGGTGATGCAGTATAAAATGGTCTCGTTTTTGACCCTGGACATTTTAATCTTATCTTTGCTTTCAAGAAGAAATCTTCTGATATCTTTGTTTTCTGAGCTGTAAATTGCAGATGAAAATGAGCCATTAAGGACTGATCACACTTTTTCTTGATCTACATCCTATACATTTGAGTTAGCTTTGTGTATATTTGTGTAATTGTGTTTTAATTGGAAACTTGTCACTTATCAGATTTCTCTGTTTTTGAAGCCCTCCAACAAGCACAGTTATTAAAAAACACAGGTCACAGCAGGCAGCCTTCTGACAGCAGTATAGATAAGTTTGTGTCAAGAGATGAAGCTGCTGAACCTGGTGATCAAGAAAACAAGGTGAGAGACGTAAACATGAGATAGCTCTACATTTCTGAGCTCATGTAGTATCTGGCTACTGTCTCTTTCTTTCCCGTCTCTGAGCTTTTTAATTTCCCCTTAAAGTACTGACCTCTTTCCAGGCCTGGTCTTCTTTTCTGCCTCTCCAGATACCACCCACATGCTTAAGAAATGCCTGAGTTCTGCCTCCTTTTTGAGAGTCTTCTCCAGACAAATCTGTACTGAATGTTTCCTTGCCTAATTTCTTGGCCATTCAGATGGTTATACATGACCCTGCAACATTTGTTGTTTTTGTCCCATTGAGTGGTTTTAAAAATTTCTCATTATATTGTTTGTTTTTTTACATTAAGTTTGTCTTCCCGGTTAATTTTTAATTCCTCAAGGGCAAGAAATAGTGTTTCATAGTTGGTCCCCTCAATTAGAATTGCAACCTTTGGCAGATCCCCATCATACTGGGCACACTCCCTCTTACCTTTGGGTTTTCCCAGCCTCTCTCTGTGCCCTGAATAGTTTCTGCTTGTACCGTGGAAGACCATTCATGCTTTGCTTCCTGGAGCAGCCTTTCCTGAATGCCTGGTCTCAGCTGCCTTCTCATCTGTCACATCCTTCTTGCATGTTGAGCTTGTCCCTGACCACAGCCCAGTGACCCTGTGTCATACTGCCTCTGACTTTTCTGTTTCTGCTTGACTGTGGTCTCTGAGTTCAGATGTGCACATGGGCAAAGACATCTCTGTATCCCTAGCATCCAGCATAATTGCTGCTCTGTAGCTATTTGTTAAATGAATTGATGTGTGAATGTTAGTTATTTGTGTGTAAGACAAACAAGTGTCACTTTTTCTGTTTTTTTAGCCTTGCCGCATCAAAGGTGACATAGGACAGTCTACTGATGACGATTCTGCACCTCTTGTCCATTGTGTCCGCCTTTTATCTGCTTCATTTTTGCTAACAGGGGAAAAAAATGGTATGTATGGAGTTGAAGGCAATAATTTTAGGTTTTAGAGATTGTCTTGGTGGCCAATTTTTGCCTTGTGTTGCAGCAGGGGGAGTAGAATATGGGATAGTCTGGTTCTCACTGAGTAGGGAAGGGAGGAAATGATGGGGACACATAGTTTATTCGGTCTTGTTTTGTTTATTTGAAAACTAATATCTGCGGTTTGAGGCTGAAGGTGGCCCGGGTGGTTTCTTTGCAGTGCTGGTTCTGGACAGGGATGTGAGGGTCAGTGTGAAGGCCCTGGCCCTCAGCTGTGTTGGTGCAGCCGTGGCTCTCCATCCAGAATCTTTCTTCAGTAAACTGTATAAAGTACCTCTTGATACCACGGAATACCCAGGTATGTGAACAGTTCTCATCTTTTTCCTGAGACTTAGTCATTATTATAACAACTATTTCAGTCTTGACTATTTTAGTTTTAGAACAATAAGTGTTTTGATTTCGTTTGTGATATTTGACTGGTGTTGTGTCTCTATATAAACACATAAATATAGTAGTATTCTTAGTTTCATGGACTTCCTTTAAATGAAACACACAAAGAATAGGAATCTGGGAATGTAAGGGCCAGTTTACATACATATTGCATTTATACCTAAAGCACAAATTTCACATGGTCAAAATTGCTCTGAGTCACACTCAGTCAGTTCACACTGTTACACAGTGGGAACTGAGACCAGCTGAGGCGCAGAAGATTCATGTCTCCATCACACACTCGTGTTCATTATGGAGTAGAAAGTATCCTCCTGCCTTCTCTTTCTCTCTTTTTTTTTTGAGTGAGAAGGCAGTTCTGTTCTTTTGTATTTACATTAGGTGTAGTAGCGTGAGATTTTCTTAATCTTTTTTTTGAAATGAAATCTTGGAATTTTGATTATTGTATGACAACCTGGAATTATAATCCAGAAAATCTGTTGTATTGAGGGGATATTAGCAATATGATAAATCTAGAATCCTTAAAACCTTTTACCTCTTAGTGTTATTATTGTCTAGTCATTTGTAGATTTGGATCCCCCTCACCTCCTTTTTTCTCTTTCCTGAGAATTAAAGCTTGTATTTTGAATTAGAAAGTTGATGATAGGGAATTATACCAAGGCTGGGCAATTTTTCTCCACAGAGGAGCAGTATGTCTCAGACATCTTGAACTACATTGATCATGGAGACCCCCAGGTCCGAGGAGCCACTGCCATTCTCTGTGGGACCCTCATCTACTCCATCCTCAGCAGGTCCCGCTTCCATGTGGGAGACTGGATGGGCACCATTCGAACTCTGACAGGTAATGATCAGTTTCTCAGAAATGTCTTTTCTAGATGTCAGTCCCAAGCTTTATGTTTATTACATGAAGATGTTTATGTTTTTTCTCCTGGTTAGGAAATACATTTTCTCTGGCAGATTGCATTCCTTTGCTGCAGAAATCTTTGAAGGATGAGTCTTCTGTTACTTGCAAGTTGGCTTGTGCAGCTGTGAGGGTGAGTATAATCTTTTGTGGAAACCATTTATTCAGTTGTGAACGTTTTACTATTGCTACAATTAAACTTGTAGCTTAATAGAAAATATTTCCACATACTCTAAAGCTATAAACAGTAATAAAAATCATGCATGTGTCACTCAGCTTTAGAAACAAAATATTACCAATAAGGCTTAATAAACTTTAAGTTTTAATTCTCAGCATATTTGTTTGAAATATACCTTTTCTAAAGAGTATATTTGGAAATATACTTTGCTGTCATTATGTATAAAACTTGTTGAATAAAAAAACACTGTGTTAGGTTCATAGAATGATAGAGTTAAAGTGATCCTTAGGGATTATTTAATCCACCTATGTTTTTGTATCAAGTGTAATAGCCTCAATTCTTTAAATGATCTCATTCTGAATCTATATATTAGCTGGCTCATAAGACACAACTGACCAATTAACAATGGTAGAAGTTCATAAAAATCAAAATGAAAAATCGACATTTATGAAATTTGTGGAATGCTGCCCCTTTTAAACATATCATGACCTTACAGTAATTTTTCTCTAATTTCTTTCTTCTTTTTTTTTTTTAATAGAGATGGGAGAGGTTCTTATTATGTTGCCCAGGCTAGTCTTGAACTCCTGGCCTCAAATGATCCTCTTGCCTCCCAAAGTGGTGGGATTACAGGCATGAGCCTCTGTGCCCTGTCTTTTTCTCTAGGTTCTAATTTCTGTAAGTTTCAATCATTGTGTCTTTTTTTGAGCAGAAGGGAAAATGTTTATAGCTCAGTCTTGTTACTGGCTGAGGGTGAATGTGTCAGCATTGTGTGTGATGGTACCTCCAGGTACTTAGGGCCTCAGGGAAGGGATGTAGCATGAGAGTTCTGTTCTGGTCCCTCATGCACTGAAGTGTTAAATGGTATCTGCAGGATGGTTCTTGGTGTGGGTCCCTTGTCCTTACCTGGGTCTGAGATCTTTTTTTTTTTTTGAAGGCAAAGTTTATTGAAAGGACAGAAAATCTCCTGCAGTGGGAGGGGACCCGAGGGAGTTGCCCTATTTTAGTTTTAATATATTTTTCTTTTAGTTTTTAGAAAAATTTTAATAGAAGCAATGTCTTGCTATGTTGCCTAGGCTAGTCTTGAACTCCCGGTTTCAAGCAATCCTTCCACCCCAACCTCCCAAAGTATTGGGACTATAGGCGTGAGCCACTGTGCCTAACCCTAACCCTAATCCTAACTCTATCCCTGAGGTTTATTTTAGAAGTGATGGTGGTGCTGTGTTGCAGGTCTCCCCTCTTTACCACTGATAAATGTTTGTGAAGTTGGTGTTTAGAGTTGAGGCCATGATATAGGAGGAAGAAAGAAACAAAGTTATATGAAAGGCACTCATTTATTTTTAAACTTGTATTTACTAATATAAAGTATATACCATAAATATTTCTGAGAGATGTGGGAAAAGTGAAAAAAAAAAACATACACATACCATCAAGATGCAGCTACTGTGGGTCTGACCTGCTGCCTTCCTGCCTTGGACCTTGTTTTTCAGCATTGTGTCATGAGTCTCTGCAGCAGCAGCTATAGTGAATTGGGATTACAGCTGATCATCGATATGCTGACCCTGAGGAATAGTTCCTATTGGCTGGTGAGGACAGAGCTTCTGGAAACTCTTGCAGAGATTGACTTTAGGTACGTGAGTCAAGTTTATTCAATTTAATGAACTAAGTTTAGAAGTTTGAACCAAGAATTGAAAGTCCTAGGCCATTTGATCCAATTAATGATGGCTGTCGAGTATGCTGTCCATCAGAAATCTGAATGGTTTAGGTAGGTGATAGTGATTTTCTCCTTCCCAAGTGGCTTTTTGCTGAACTTTGTCCTAAGCTTGGAATTTTAAAATATAGAGGTGTGGATTTTTCTGATAGTCTTATTCATTTAAATGTGGGAATAAAATGGTGGAAATAAAACAGCTTTATCTTAAACTTTAAAAAAACACGTATTTTATATTAATTTTGCTTGTTTAAAAATAATGTACTTATACTGAACTTAGGTAAGACAGCTGGTTTATATTTTGCTGCAATTAGAAAATAACTTCAGATGTGTCACAGCTTTCATTTTCTAAGAGTAAGCTTTGGTTAGAGATGTTTCTTTCAACACTTTTTTTTTTAGAAGGGATATTGCCCTTTATTATATAGGTTTTTTTGTTTGTTTTTAATCAAGCCACCATTTATAGAGACCTCCTGGGTTATTTTATCTCATCCTTGGAACTTTTCTGTAAGCCAGAGATTGTTCTCACCTCCACCCCACAAGAAGGGCCACTGAGTGTGGGTGGGTGAGCAGCTGGGCAGTGGGTTGTGGGTGGCCCAATTTGCCCCTTTTGTGGCAGGAGTTTGAGCTAATTCTGTAGGGCTCTTACAAGTTTTCGAAATAGTAGTTTATTTGAAGAAGAAAAAAAGTGATTTACTGAGGACTATCTTATTGAGTCTGGAATTGTGAGAGGGATGTTAAATCTACTTACTTAAAGCCCTTAGTTTTTTGTGTTGTTTTGATTAAGTGCTGCCCGAGGGCCTTCCAGGTGCCTGGATGAGCCTGTTCTGGAGCAAGCTTTTGTCATTGTCGCAGCTGCCAGAGTCCTTGACCCTGAGTGCTTGTGAGTAACTAAATGATTTCATTGTTAAATATGTTCTTTCGTTAGGCTGGTGAGCTTTTTGGAGGCAAAAGCAGAAAACTTACACAGAGGGTCTCATCATTATACAGGGGTAAGCGGTTAATTTTTGTGAGACTGTGTTTTACCTTCTAGGAGGTAAAAAGGGGCTTTCCTCGTGGTGTGAAACTTCTCTGAATGCTTTCATTGTGTTTTAGATTTATGTATTTTGCAGTTCATATCATGAAAGTTGTAATTATGTGGTATGAATTTAAGTCTGGTAATCTTGAGTTCTTCCTCACTAGCTTTCCAAAATACCTAAAATTTAGTTAAATACAGAGATTATGTTTATTGTTATTATTTTTCTCTCTAAAGCTTTTAAAACTACAAGAACGAGTGCTTAATAATGTTGTCATCTATTTGCTTGGGGATGAAGACCCCAGGGTGCGACATGTTGCTGCAGCATCATTGATTAGGTATTTACCAATATTTTATCTCTTTTCACTTTTTTGATGAAGTACTAATAGGTATGAGACTGGGAAGATGAAGAATTCACAAGTTATAGGGCAGATTTCTGAATCTTTTCAATTTATTTCAGCTGTTCTACTCTTACAGCTACCAATAAAAGTTATCCATACCATTAAATTATAATTTAAAAAACAACAAAATACTAACATTGCATTGTAAGGGTAATATACTTTCATTGTCAAAATTTTGGAATGTAGAGAATAGCACTAAGAAGAAAATAAACATCTCCTTTAATTCTACCACCTGGAGGTAAGCACGATTAATATTTTGCTGTATATATATCTTATATGAGCTGCTTATTCAAAATTGGGTCAAAATTACATGCAATTTTCTAATCTGATAACTTTTACTTAATATATTATTAGTATTATTATTAGTATTTTCCTGTTATCACTCTTCTAAAATAGGAATTTTAGTTAAGGGCCATTTTTCAACTATGTGTTTATGACACATTTTTATATAAATATTGTTTTGTTGAATGTTAAATAGTCTTCTATGTAAATAATGAATAATACTTCAGTGAATATTATTATGTATAAATATTTATGTATAGTTTTCTTTTTCTGAGAATTAATTCCTAGAAGTTGAGTTACTGGACCAGGCTTTAAAACTAAAAAAAAAATTTCTAGTAGTTTTATTGAGGTATGGTTTACATCCCTTGAAACTTACTCATTTTAAGTGTTCAGTTCAATGATTTTTAGAAAACTTATAGAGTTCTATAACTATCACTGTACTCCAATTTTAGAACATTTTCCTCACCCCAGAGAGCCCTTTTTACGCATTTGCAGTGACCCCCAGTTCCCACCCACATTCCTAGACAGCCATGTCTTCTGCTTTCTGCTACTAATGATTTGTATTTTCTGAACATTTTTAGAAGTTAAATCATACTATAGATGGACTTTTGCATTTGGCTTTTCTCTCTTAGTTTTTCAAATTTGTTAACATAGCATGTATCAGTAGTTTATTCCTTTTTATTGCTGAATAGTATTCTATTATGTGATTAATACCATATTTTATTTATCTATTTATCAGATGTTGGGTATTATTGAGTCCACTTTTTGGCTATTGTGAACCATGGTACTGTAAACATTTACCTTCAAGACTTTTTATAGACATGTTTTAATTTCCCCTAGGTAGATACCTAGAAGTGGATTTTTAAAATAATTTTTGGTGCTTACTATGAAAGTGCTTTCAAGAAACATACCAATTTATAATCCCAATACCAAATACAATTGTGCCTGATTCTTCTCACCAATACAAATATTTCAAAATAAGTTAAATATGAGTCAGTTGTTTAGGCATAAGTTGGTATTTCTTTTTAAAATAACTTATTGCCGGACTCGGTGGCTCAGCCTGTAATCCTGCACCTTTGGGAGGCTGAGGTGAGTGGATTGCCTGAGCCCGCGGGTTCGAGACCCGTCTGGGCAGCGAGACCTCATCTCTACAATAAATCAAAAAATCAGCCGGACGTGGTAGCGCATGCCTGTAATTCAGGCTACTCGGAAGGCTGAGGCAGAAGGATCGCTGGAGCCCAGCAGGTCGAGGCTGTGGTGGCCGGGAGCGGCCACTGCACTCCAGTCTGGGCGACCGAGTGAGACTCCAACTCAAAAAAAAAACCAAAAAAAACCAAAAAAAAAATTATTGGCTGGGAGTGGTGGTTCATGCCTGTAATCCCAGCACTTAGGGGGGTACAGATGAAAGGATTGCCTGAGCCCAGGAGTTCAAGACCAGCCTGGGCAACTTGGTGAGACCTCGTCTCTACAGTAAATAAAAAATTAGCTGGGCACGGTGGTGCGTGCCTATAGTCCCATCACTCAGGAGGCTGACATGGAAGGAACGCCTGTGAACATGCCACTGCATTCTAGCCTGGGCGACAGAGTTAGACTCTGATTAACACACACACACACACACACCCAAAATTTAAAAAATAACATTTGTTTTAAAAGTAGTACCTGTTTAGTGAAGACAATGTAGGGAAAATATAAAAAAGGAAACACAAAAATCTTTGTAGTCAAACTGTTGAAGGAAAACCAGAGTTACATTTTGGTACATATTCTTTTCATTTTCTTTGTTGTAATTGGATTTCTTTGATTCCTTGTGAGGTTTAATCAAAAACGTTTACTTAATGGGTTTGTATGACTTACCTAATTGAAGATTTTGGAGCTGTACCATTTCGGCAAATGATATCAAGTCACTATATCGTAGAAAAAATTATACTCATGACCAAGTCTCCATGGAGAAAGAGACTTTAATTAAAGATATTAGATTTACAAACAATGGAATAAAATAGTCGGTTGTTTCTAAAAGTGTGAGTATGTACTGAATATTGATTGCAGATCTGAGCCCTTCTGTTCTTGTAAGAAAATGTTGCTCCGATTCTGCATTTGGGTTCAGCTTAGATTTGTAGAAATTTCAGCCGGAGCTTTGCCATTTGAGAGTATAAAGGACGATTTTGCAGACAAACTGCAAAAATGCCTAAGGGATGCCACTGGTTTTCAGACCTGCTCTGTACTCAGTGCTCTTTGGACAGATTTGCTGTTCAGCACTTGTTGATATTGATCAAAAGATTTAGAAAGGTTGATTTTAATTAAAACATGTAATGGTATATGGAGAAAGGCACTTAATTCCATGACAGACAAAAATAAAATATAGCATCTAGTTGTGTCAGAGTGGGTGTGTGGGCAGGTGAGTGGTCATGAGATTGGAGACAGTGCTCTCACAGACTTGAAGAATGCCACCTGAGAAAGGGAAGGGGAAGAGGTGTCTTAGTAAACAGGGGCTTCTGCTTAACCACTTGGAGGGAGAAGGTTGGTGAATCACAGCGGAGTTTCATGGACTTTTTAAAGTAAGTCAGCCTTACTTTTTTGTTAGGCTTGTCCCAAAGCTGTTTTATAAATGTGACCAAGGTCAAGCTGATCCAGTAGTGGCTGTGGCAAGAGATCAAAGCAGTGTTTACCTGAAACTTCTCATGCACGAGACGCAGCCTCCATCTCACTTCTCCGTCAGCACAATTACCAGGTATATTGATTCAATGGCGTCCTGACATTGTCAGGAAAATGTGTCCTTTCTTGATGCCTTTCTTTAGACTTTAATTTAAAACGTTTCATTTGCTAGAAAAAAAGCCTTAGCTCATCTTCCTCTGATAAGATATTTGTCTTTTTCAGGATTGGCCACACCACCTCTATATGTAAGACCTGCTGTGGTCATGCAGCAGTGACATTGTAAATCTTTTAATGAGTTCATTACATTCTACATGCTGACAGTTATATTTTTGTTTGTGACTCTTGGGTATTATCTGAAAACTTGTCCACTAAAAATATTTACTTGTGTTACCTTTGAAGCGGATGGTATTCTATCATGCCCATTGATTTTTACGTGAGTGGACTATTAAAGTCCGTGCTGTTTAGGGAGCTATTTAAAGTGCTATTTTGATGTGTGATTATTATTATTCATATTTGTTTAGAGTGTCATATGGCTACATATATCCCATTCTCATTTGATTCTTATGTGAGAAGAGCAGCAATGCTTTAATGAAGTTACAATGATTTTTAAAATTTTAGTTTTAAATGTTATTTTAAAAATTGGTTTTATATGGTACTCTCTGCTGAGTGGCAATTTTTTTACAAAACTTGTACTAAATGACTTTTAAACTTAAATGATCACTTGATGCTTTAAAAAAAAAAATTGGAACCCAACTTATCAAATTCTGAAATCATTATTCCTAAACAAATAGCATCTTTTACCAAGTAAAGATTGCTTAAAAAAACAGGCGGAGATTATTTCTTGGCCATCTTGATATTTTCCTCTCAGAGAATTTCCTTTACTTAGCCACAGAGCTGACATTTTTTTTTTCTCTGAAAAGATTCAGGATAAATATTCCTTGAAGATAAGTAGAAGCAGTATAAGAGTATTTCATTATCAGGAATTTTACAGGCTTAGAATAAATTGCTGTTTCTAAATGTCATTTCAGAAGATGTGTATTTAGATGCCAACTGAGAAGAGTATATCATTAAAATTAGTTTGAAAAGTTTTCCAGCTTCATACTTA
Source organism: Carlito syrichta (assembly GCF_000164805.1). Taxonomy (NCBI): domain Eukaryota; kingdom Metazoa; phylum Chordata; class Mammalia; order Primates; family Tarsiidae; genus Carlito; species Carlito syrichta. The sequence continues at coordinate 329,224 of NW_007246048.1, forward strand.
AGCTGGTTGCCTCACATTCATCTATGCTTGTTTGGTTCTTGCATGATAGACATAATTAACAATACGGTGTAGCAGTATTTGCTGCTTAGCTACCTATTCTATGAGTATTTATGCAAGAAAATAAAATCATATTCTCTTTAGTTTCGTTGAGTGTCTCTGTGGACAAGATACTGTGAGGGATACAAAAGTGAATTAATTAAACATGAACTGTGTGTTGCCTTTATTTAGCAGTTGGGGAGTTGGAATTTGTACGTAACTGTAATGGGGGATAGAAATGGATGTGGCCTATGAATGGAATGTGAAAATGTGCCATGGGATTGCAGTAGAAGAGAAAGGAGTTTCTTTTGTCTTGGAATCAGGAGTAGCTTCATGAAGTATTTCTTTTAGCTTCCAGTTTTATAAATGGATGGCTTTTAGCATGTAGAGATTGCAGGCAAGGCTGTGAGGGGAGCATACCTGAAGTGAAAGTGTTTGGGGCAGACTGGGAGGAAGGAAGGGAAAAAGTTCAGCAGTTTTTATGTAATAATGACTATTCATTTCCAGTCTCTCTTTAACTTAAAAGTCAAGACTGTTTAACTTCTTTCGGCCTTTAATCTTATACTTTTAAATGCATTTGATCTTTAAAAATGTCATATACTTTAATAGATTTTAAGTCTCTGTATTTTTCTTATTAGGATATATAGAGGCTATAACTTATTACCAAGCATAACAGATGTCACTATGGAAAATAACCTGTCAAGAGTTATTGCAGCAGTTTCTCATGAACTAATCACATCAACCACGAGAGCACTCACGGTAAGTCTCTTTCTCAGTTGGTTTTAATGAAATTAATTTTCAGTAGTTTATATGGTTGGTTAGCTCTATGGTCATCTTAGTGGTAAGATGCTCATATTAGAGCTCTTATCTGTGGAGCTTGTACTTGTGGAAATTATACTTCTGAGAACAGAATCTTGGCTTACTCCAACAGGAATGTAAAGAACTATTTTTTTCTGATTACTAAAGTAATACATCCTCATAGTAAAAAAAAATTCAATTTAGGAAGACATAGCAATGAAAATAAAACTACCATAATCCGAATTGGCAGTGTATCAGAAGTTTAAAATTTCCTCTAATAAATTGACTCAGTGACCTTGTAATAGATAATAAGGGAACAAAAATCAGAATTGCCCACATTTTTGCAAAATATAATTATATATATCATTATGTAAGATGCTGACATTGGAAAAGAACCATACTGTCTAAGAATCCAAGAACGATATATATACCACCATATATGAACATATGGTGGTAGAGAGTTAGAATGATGCTTCGGAGCATTTTTAATGATATGGAGGTATATAGTTTAGATTATAGTGAGTGTAAAAAGGTAGACTACAAAACTGTTGGGGTGTGTGTATAGTTGAGTCTCAGTTCAGGACGGTATTAGTCTCATAAAACATTCCTCACGTACTCAGACGAATGACTAGCAGAAAATTACCAAAATGAATTTTGGGATTGTGGGTCATTTTTGTTTTCTTCTTTATATTTTTCTTATATTCTCAAATTTTCTAAAATGAACAAGTGTGACTTTGATAATCAGAAAAAAGACTATTACACAGAAGAAGTGTTAATTTGCTGGTTACCAGGTTAAACCTTTTCATTTCTTTTCTTTTTTTTTTTTTTTTTTTGAGTCGGAGTCTCACTGTGTCGCCCAGACTGGAGTGCCGTGGCCGCTCCCGGCCACCGCAGCCTCGACCTGCTGGGCTCCGGCGATCCTTCGCCTCAGCCTTCAAAGCAGCTGGAACTACAGGCGCACGCTACCACGCCCGGCTAATTTTTGATTTATTGTAGACATGAGGTCTCGCCAAGTTGCCCAGGTGGGTCTCGAACCCGTGGGCTCAATCCACTCACCTCAGCCTCCCAAAGGCGTGGGATTACAGGCTGAGCCACCGAGCCCGGCTTCATTTATTTTCTGTGACACAAGAAATACTTGCATGTTGTAGAAAACTCAGACAATTAAGATTAGGCTAAATCTTGATAAGTAAATAGCTCCTTTTTTTTTTTAGCTTTTCAAATCTAAATATTGTTTTGGTCTACATATAGTGTGGACTAAATATATTGTTTGATCTAAATATAGTATGATCTTCCCTTGATTTTGTTCAAGATATCACAAACTCTGCTTTTTTGTTTTTACTACGTGCTGTGGCCTACATGTATTAGTTACTGTTGTAGGCTTGGGATGTAAAAACAAACAGGATTCCCGCCCTTCTGGTTTCTGCAGCCTGGTCAGGGAGATGACATAAATCAGCTGAAACTGAGATTTTAAGGGTGTGCAAGGGCAAATGCAGATTGGAGGGTGAGAGGATGGAAGAGCATTCCAGAGGAAGTGGGTGGCACAGGACGGCAGTTCCAGTATGTATGATCTCACGTCTAGGCAAGAGGAGCCGCACCACTGTTGGCTTCTTTTTGTTGGGATATAATTGACTGTTTTGTTAAACGTGTATTTCAGGTGTTTAGCTGTGTCTTTTAGTGTATGAATTTGTACCTTGGTGGGACAGATATCCTGTGATTATCGTTCATAGGTCTCAATTTTCTTCTCATGGTTGTACTTTTTATAAAGGGTAAAAAAGTTTAAATCAGTAAACCTTTGTGGTAATTGGGTATGATTTTATTATTCCTTTCTTCTCTAGTTTGGATGCTGTGAAGCTTTGTGTCTTCTTTCAACTGCCTTCCCAGTTTGTGTATGGAGTTTAGGTTGGCATTGTGGGTATGTATTTTCCTCAGTCTATAGTTGTCTACAAAGACATAATATAAACATAGTTATTAGGGTTCCCTTTTTCTTAAGTCTTTCATCAATTTGGCTTTTTGGAAACATAGCTGATGGAATACTTTTTCTGCCCTATTAATTTTATGAAAGCTAGTGACAGGAGCTGTGGGAATACTGGATTAGTTGTAATTCTAGTGAATTCCAAATGTTCTTAGGCATTTTGTGGGATTTGAAGGTGTGATCTGCAGGTTCATTTAAGGGAATTTTCATATGTTGGCAAGAATTTTTCCCCATTGGCTTGATTCTTTCCAAAATTATTTGCTGTGTATTAAAAATTTGGAAACTTTTTTGCTTGAAGTCAGTTGTGACCTAGTATACAAAATAGTGGTGAACTAAAAGGGTGTAATTTAGGAACTATTGTACTTCTATTAACAGTTTTCATTTTAAACTGATTTTCCTCTGGTAGATGGCCCTACTACCATTTGGGAAATAATTTCAAGTCTTCTACAGCATTAAGGAATTAGCTTTCTTTATGTGTACCACTTTCTAAGAATGATTTTGGTGACTCACATCACATTTCTTGTGTGTGTCAGTGGATGACCAACTAACACTTGCTTAAAGTAGATTGTATTTCTGGTCTAGAGTGATTGCTTTCCTTCTTCCACAAATACTGACTGAACAACTATGGTTTCTAGTCATAGGTTCAGCACTAGACTTGACTTTTGAGCACTGGAATAAAATGTTCTAAATAAAAATTTTAAAAAAGTTAAAAATTAATTAAACATACAACTTCAATACTTTTAATCAGATCTACTATATGATTCAATACTTTTAATCAGATCTACTGTATGATTGTAGTTCTTAAATGATTTTTATGGAGCTGTGGTTTATATGAAAGATGCTGGTTGATTAACAGCAGTAAAATCAATTTCTGGGTGGTATAAAATATCATAACATTCCTTCCACTTGTGGTCACAAGCTAAAGCAAGACTGTTGTTTGCTTGAAAGTTTTCTTTATAATTTGACCTTGCAAATACTTGTTTCCAGAATGCCCCCCTTGAGTGCCTCAGATGAGTCTAGGAAGAGCTGTACTGTGGGGATGGCCACAATGATTCTCACACTGCTGTCCTCAGCTTGGTTCCCATTGGATCTCTCAGCCCACCAAGATGCTTTGATTTTGGCTGGAAACTTGCTTGCAGGTACTGGTACTCAGTTGAAACAGGGCCTCCAGGACTTTAACTTTTGATTCCTTATGAAGAGTGGGGGTAGTGAACATATAAAGGAAAAATATGAGGTCATTGCTGGTGGTAGATAAGTCAGAATTCCAGAATTAACTGTGTGCATAAGTGCATACACTTGGCAGCTAGTCTATGCTAAGTATTTTAAATTAGCCTTTTCTGAGGCTAGCTCCTCAGTTAACCATGGGTAAACTTATTTCGAATTTTGTTTTAGTGAGTACCATGTGCCAGTACTGTCTCAGGCACCAAGACCATAAGAAAGTATAATGTTTGGGCTTTATTCTCAAGTTGGTTTTATTAATATTACTATTAATTTATTTATTTCAATAGCATTAGGGGGTAAAAATAGTTTTTGGTTACATGGTGAAGTAGTCTGGGTTGTAAGTATACCCACCACCCCCACCTCCATTTGGTTTTAGATTAGTGGGAGATACATGTAAACAAAAGTGTAGTAGCAGCACGAAGTGGCTATAATTATGCAGAGTTATGGGCTGGCAGGAAAGGACACTCTAGACAGAGAGTATAATACCTTGAGGATGAGTTGGAGAATGTGGCCAGCAAAGAAGGCAGAGTCCGTTGAAATTGATTGAGGCAGGGGTTGCCAGTCTCCATGAAGGAATCTGGACCCATGCTGCTTACTTACAGAGGCTTTTGGAGAGTTTCATGAAAGGGACTGATGACTATGTTAGAGAGATCAGATGAGTATTTTAGAATAATCACTTAGCCAACCTGAATGTGGGCTGGAGAAGAAGGTTGGGAGACTTAGGTAGGAGGTTAATATTGACATTAAGGCAAGAGGTGGAGAGTCTGATCCAAGATAATGGCTTTGGGATTGTAGGGAAGAGATTGACTGAAAGAGAATGAAGGAGACAGAATCTTCAGGCCTTAATCACTAACAGAACTTAAGTTGTGAGAACCAAGAAGGGCCTCAGGATGACTTTACATCCTGGGCAGATATGTGGTGGACACATTCATGGTAATTGGGGAAATGTCAGTTTCTTGTTGAATTTGGGGTATCAGTGGAACATCGGGTATAGATTTCTGGTAGACTCTCAACACAGATGGGTCTAAAATTCTATTCCCTAAGCAATTTCTTTTTTCAAGCTGTGGGGGTGGGGAGGTAATTTATGTGCCCATATCACAGCCAGTGCTCCCAAATCTCTGAGAAGTTCATGGAGCTCTGAAGAAGAAGTCAACCCAACAGCTGCCAAGCAAGAGGAGGTGTGGCCGGCCCTGGGAGACCGGGTGCTGGTGCCCATGGTGGAACAACTCTTCTCCCACCTGCTGAAGGTGATTAACATCTGTGCACATGTCCTAGACGATGTGGCTCCTGGCCCTGCAATAAAGGTACCTTCTCATTTGGGCCTCTGTTTTAATACAGCCCTGATGACGCTGTGGACTTCCAGAATACCTTTATCTAGTGATCTGTCCCTTCTTTATTCTCATTCGCTATAAAGGAGCAGAATGGCTCATATTTAACATCAAAATGTGACCCTGTGCTTCCTAGCCCTTTTGGTATTACTTAGCAATCTCTTACTCCTAGGAGGGAAATACCTAGCTTTATTTTCAGCCTTTCATTATTAACCAAGAAAGCTCAAATTGAAATTGCTGGCTAAGTACCTCATTTACTTTCTTATTAAATATTGGCAGACAGTTTTGCTTTTTCTGTGAAGCAGTGAAATTAACTTCAAAGCAAATGTTAAACTGTTTGCACAATGAATTTAGGATAGATCGATTCACTTATCATTATATTTGATTATTCTTTTTGCTTTGTCTTCCACCTCTAAAAACCCCTGCTCTCACTTCCTGCTCTCCTTTAGCTGCCATCAGTCTTTTCCCTTCTCTGGAGCGTCACACCTTCAGCCTCATCCTGCAGAGCTTCCCACTGTTCTAAGGCTGACCTTCTTTGCAAGGCCTCTTTGACCCTCATGAGCTGACTCTGCCGACTACTTCAGTCGTCTTTCCTCAACCCAGCTGATGATTTCTGCTCCCACACTCCTAGCAGTGCTGCCTGCCTAGGTCATGTCTTTACAGCTTATGGGAACTCCTCAGTCCTGTCTTCTTTCCCTCTCTGCACCTGTATGCTGCTGCTAACATCTTGAATGTCCTCCTCTCCAGTTGGCTTCTAGAGGGGCTCTTTTTTTCTTTGAGTTGGAATCTCACTCTGTCGACCAGGCTGGAGTGCAGTAGCACGCTAACGGCCTCCATAGCCTCGACCTACTGGGTTCAGGTGGTCCTTCTACCTTAGCCTTCTAAGTAGCTGGAACCACAGGCATGTGGTTAATTTTTTTATTTATTGTAGAAATGAGATCTCGCCATGTTGCTCAGCTAGTCTTGAACCCCTGAGTTCAGGCAGTCTTCTCTCCTCTGCCTCCCAAAGTGCTAGATTACAGGCTTGAGCTACTGCGTCCTGCCTAGAGAGCCTCTTGAGTGCTCCCTAACCCCTTGCTACTCCCTGATCATTCTCCTGATTCAGTCTTTTGCTGCCCTTCTTGCCTACTATTATGTGCTTCTGTCCCAGGCCTGTAGCTACACCAGCTAGGATAGTAGCCACTAATCAAATGTGGCTATTGAGCCCTTGAAATCTGTGACTGAAGAACTGAATTTCTAATTCTGTTTAATTTTCATTAAATTTAAATAGCCATCTGTGAGTAGTAGCTTCAGCATTGGACAGGGTAGCTCATGGGAGTCAGGGCTACTCTCATATCTTCATTGTCTAAACATCAGGGACCTCAGATGCTATCTTTGGAGCTTGAGTTCAGTGTGGCCAGCTGCCACATTATACTTCCATTTGACTGATTCATAGGTAGGTCAAACATGGTGATCTAAAACTGGTGTCCAAACATGGTGTCCATCTCCCCATGTCTATGCTTACCCCATTCCACCTATTCACCAAGTCCTTTGCTTTCCCTACTAAAGATCTTGCAAAAAAATGCATATACATATGCAGACACCTACATGTACATGCACACATGTCTACATACACATTAATAAAAGTATGTATACATATTTTTCTGTGTGTTCATCGTCATTCTTCTGGTCCAGACTAGTGTAGTGTATCATTTGGACTATTACACTAGCCTTTTTGTTTTTGTTTGTATTTTGGAATGAGAGACTCAACTCTGTCACCCAGGCTGGAGTGCAGTTGCTTAATTAGGGCTATCACAGCCTGGACCTTCTAGGCTCAGGTGATCCTTCCACCTCAACCTTTCAAGTTGCTGAAACTATAGCTGCATGCCAGCATGCAGCTGGGGACCTGGAAGGTTTTGGGTCAAGGGTAATTTTTCTTTTAAATTTGTTTATTGTAGAGACAAAGTCTCACCAAGTTGCCCAGGCTGGTCTTGAACTCCTGGGCTCAGGCAATCCTTTCACCTTTGTCTCCTAAGATGCTGGGATTACAGGCGTGAGCCACTACACTGGCCTGCCTTTTTTTTTTTTGAGACAGCATTATTGAGATAATTAGTATATCATATAATATAATTCACCCAAAGTGTACACACAGAATTGTGCAGTTAACACCAAAATTAATTTTACAACCCAAAAAGGAACTTTGTACCCTTGACCCAAAACCTTCCAGGTCCCCAGCTTCAGGCAACTGTTAGCCTTCCTTCTGTCTCTATGACTCTATGTCTTCTGAACCTTCCTGTGGATGGACTTATACAGTCGATAGGCTTTGTGATGGGTGCCTTCCACTGAGTAGGTTTTTCAAGTGTAGCAGCCTCTCACGTACTCCCTGTAGTCCTTCCCTCCTTCCTTCCCGCTCATTCTCCTGGTTGCAGCCATTCATTCCATTATACCCATTTACAGACAAGGCTTAGAGGTAAGGTGATTGTCTCAGGCAGCACAGGCTGCCTTAGCAAAATACCACAGTCTAGGTGACTTAAACAACAAAAATTATTTCTCATAGTTCTGGAGGCTAGGATGTCCAAGATCAAAGACTTTCTCATAAGTTGTGTTCTCGCTGTGTCCTATACAGGAGAGGATGAGGGAGCTCTCTGGAGCCTCTTTTGTATGGATACTAGTTCCATTAATGAGAACTTCACCCATATGACTTAATCACCTCCCAAAGACCTCACTTCCTAATACCATCACCTTGGGGGTTAGGTTTCAACATATGAGTTTGAGGGTTGGGGGGAGCTACAGACATTAAGATCCTAGCAGGCACTTGCCTAAGGTCAGGAAGGAAGGAAGTAGCAGAGCTAGGCACTGAAGTTTACATTTCTGTCATCTTGTCTTCAGTCTGCACCGTGCTGGCTGCCTCCTAGAGTGTGGGAACCTGTACATTCTGTATTCTCTTATGTTATGTATGAATAGAGTTGGCTTTATGAATACATCTATATTGACTTGTAGCTCTGCTGCTATTTAGCTGTGACCTTGAATAAGTCACTTTATCTCCGAGCCTATTTCCTCATTTGAGAAATGAAGTTTAATATGCTGCTTTGTACCACTTTTCATGTCATGGCTAACATAGGATACCCTAATTGTTTGTTATTAGAAAGGACAGGCCTGGGGGCTTTCCGAAGGCTCCTTCCACTTCCAACCCATTCCCTGTGCACCTGTTAGGAAGCTGTGGGTCAATACTTACCACATGCAGCTGTTATGTGGGTGAAAGTAGATAATATGTGTACAGTGTCTGAGCTGTATAAATATGGGTCAAGAACAAAATTAATTCCATGGGTTAGCTCTTTTCTATCAGTGGTAAAACTATATTCTAGTTTTCAGTTTCTGTAGTGGTTGTACTTTCATCACGTTTGTTTTTCCTAATTTAGGCAGCCTTGCCTTCTCTAACAAACCCCCCTTCTCTGAGTCCCATCCGACGAAAGGGAAAGGAGAAAGAGCCAGGAGAACAAGCATCTGTCCAGTTGAGTCCCAAGAAAGGCGTCGAGGCCAGTGCAGGTAGGAATCAACATACAGGAGGGCAGGACAGGAGAACGCTGTCCATTATGTAGAAAAGTAGGATTTAAGTAATACCTTGTTATTTTATGGAAATGAATTGCACAGCAATAAAATCAGAGAAAGCTTCCCTGAGATGTTAAAAATTAATTACTAAATACATACAGACCACCTTGTGTCTGAAGCGTCTCTAAATATCACTTAACTAAAATGCAGTCACTACAACCTACTTCCAACCGTTGCAAGGAGTCTCATTCTCCTGTGCTTTCCTGTCTCTCATCTCAGGAGAGGAATGGAGAGTACTCTTGTTTTTCAGTAAGAGAGGTGGTGTAGATGGCCAGGAATAGATGTAGTAAGGAGAAAAAACTGATCCTGATATATGAAGGATTCTGAAGTTGAAAATGGAACATTTACATTTGAAAGAGCTAAAGGAGAAATAAGTAGGGACAAAGTCATCTGAGTTGGAGGAACCTAAAAAATTTACAAGTTTGGAAGGGCTTTTATATTAAGAAAAATGTCAGAACAGAAAGAACCAGAATTTTGATGTGACCACCATTTACTGAATCCCTATCTATGTTGCTCTTGGTGTATACTGGGTGGGAAGGGGTGTGAGTGGGAAGGGAAACTAGCAAAGTATGAGATGATTGCTGCCCCTGGTAAACTGAACACTGTTTTTGCACACTTTTCCCCAAACTCATGCTGTGTCATGATGCCTGGGGGCTAGTCACGGTTCTCTGGTTCATTTTGCTTACATAGCATTTATATCAAGACTGTTTATTTATTTATTTTTAATTGACAAATTAAAATTGTACACATTTATGGAGTACAACATGATGTTTTAAAATATGTGCACATATGCATTACCTGACAAATCTCCTGTCTATAAAGGAAATGTTGTGTTCTTAACCAACATATTAAGCTTTTTAAAAGATGTGTTTTTCTGAAGATTAACTTCAGAAAATAGTACAGCAGGAAGATTTACCGTTTAAAGACTGCAGACTTTACCAATGCAAAATTATGTGACTGGATCATTTTTCTGATTAATTAAATAAACTAATTCTCCAAGAAAGACCTTAAAACTGGAGTAGAAGCATTGTAATTTGCGCTTGTTGCTTTAGTATTAGTTTAATGGTCATGTTTGTGCCCTTTACCATTTTTAAAACATGGTCTCACAGTTCATGTTTGCTTAACAGTCTCAGGTGGCCACTAAGGAACCTTAGGTTCAGAGAGGTTTTGGAATTGACTGGTGGTCCTGGAATTAGCTGCTCCTATGATTATCAAACTGATGACTCACAAAACAAACAAGCAACAAAAGCAAAACAAAGAACTGTGCACATTGCTGCTGCTCTTTTTATTTTTTAGTACTCAGGTTTTATGTTTGTTAGTCAATTTCTCATTATTTCTAGTTAATCAAAGAGAAAATATGTGAATATTTTTCTGCTAGAGTGTCTTAAAAAATTATTTCTAGCAATCTCTTTTAAACTTGGCAAATTTTTACTTTTGATCTAAAAATTTATCTTTTGTGTGTATGTTGAAAGCTTCTAGACAATCTGATACCTCAGGACCTGTTACAACAAGTAAATCCTCATCACTGGGGAGTTTCTATCATCTTCCTTCATACCTCAAATTGTATGATGTCCTGAAAGCTACTCATGCTAATTACAAGGTATGGGCCTTTGTTTCTTTATGTGCACATACACTTACTCTAATGGATTGTTGATGTTTTTCTTATGATTTGTAGGATGTATGTACGTATATAATGTGCATATATACATATAAATAAGAGCCCTTTGAGATATGAGTTACAATTTTTTTTCAAGTTTGTCTTTTAGCTTTGTTTATGGTAGCATCTATCATACAGATATTTTGGATTTTTATATTAGAGAAATAATCTATTTTATGGTTTATTACGGTTGTGTCAGGACTTCCCAAGACCACTCTGATTCAGAGATGTGCTTGAAGGACCATGGAACTCAGCCTGTAGTTGTACTCACAGCTAAGATTAATTACAGCGATATAGTACAGGCACACAGCCAGGTTATAGGGGAAAGTGGCCCAGGCAACGAGTTTAGGAGCCATATATAGGCTTCCTGTGCTCTATTCTACCCATGAGGCTCACAGCGAATATATATCAACATGCTGGTCACGTAGGCACCTTCTGTCTAACATGAGCCAAAATTCTAGACTCCTAGAAGAGAAACAGGTGTTAGTATAAACCATGCGTTTCAAATAGTCTGGTCACAGTGACCCACCTTATTGGCCAGGGAAAGTTTCTGTCAGTGTAGGAAACTGCTTATCAGACACCCCCAAGGACCAACCTCATAAGCAGCCTCTAAAAGATAGCAGTTTGCTATATTGCCTCTTTTCTATAGAGTTATTTTTCAGTTGTTTTATTCATTTTTTTTAGCTTTAAAATTTTTTATCCTAGCCAGGGCAACATGGGGAGGCACTGTCTCTACAAAAAAATTTTAAAAATAAGCTGGGCATGGTGTCATATGCTTGAAGTCCCAGCTACTTGGGAGACTGAGGTGGGAGGATCATTTGAGCACAGAAATTTGAGGTTACTGTTAGCTATCTATGATCAGTACAGTGCACTCCATACCTGTCTCTTCAAAAAAATTTTTTTCCCCATCCATCTGTGGTTTGATAGATATGAAGTATGGATCTGACATTTTAAAACTGATTTAATATTTTATTACCGTCATGTTAAATAACTATCTTAATTTGATAGTGATTTCTCTCAGGGATTCTAATATATACAGAATCAGACTTTATATTTTTTAATCTGCCATATATGAGGTACTGGTTATGGTGGACATTTTATAATTTTTTCTCATGATGATAGAAGGTTAGGAATTATTTCTTTGAATAGTGTCAGTATACTTTGGAAGATGCCTTTGAAAGATAACAGTCTTTGTAGAACTATCTTTTTCCATTTCACTGCTAAAAACAAACACAAGCAAGCAAACACACACATACCGAGACACACCCTGAGTGGTGAGCGTGTAGGGCTGCACGGTGGAGGCATCTTGCCACAGCAGATGGTACTTGTGACTCTGTTGTAGATAACCAGAACATGGCGTTGCCAGTAATCGTGTCTTCTCCTTCACCCTCCCAAGGTCACCTTGGATCTTCAGAACACCACGGAAAAGTTTGGGGCTTTTTTACGCTCTGCCTTGGATGTTCTCTCTCAGATTCTGGAACTGGCGACGCTGCAGGACATTGGGAAGGTTGGCGTCTCATTTTTTCTCATTGAGCTATGGCTGGCACACTTGACGTGTACCCCCTGGACTAAGTGTATCTGTGAGTGGAGCCTGGTTTTCAAAGTGCATCCAGAAAGCTGCAGCAGTTCAAGAGGCTCTCCCCGACCACATGGTCATGTCACAGCACCTGAGTCTGACTCATGTCTTAGCCATGATGTTTAGGGGAAAAGTTCTATTTGTACCTTATATTCAGCTTATTATATGTTACTTAGACCCAGTTTGTTTTAGAAGGTTGTTGGGTTTTAAAATGTGCTTACAGAGTCCTTTATTTTCTAATTTGACCTTTTCAAGTGGAAAGGAACAAAACAGACACAGCAAGGGTATGTGCCTTGCTCTTTTCATGCCTGACGAAGTAGCAGAGCTCGATTGCAAGTCATGTGTTTTGGTTCTCTGTGAGTAATTTCCCTCTTCTCACCTATTTGATCATGAAAATGCTTAAATATACAGGAAAGCTAGGATTCTTTGGTAAATGCCATGTCATATGCCCTTAACCCTGATTATACAGTTGTTCACATATTGCTAGATTTGCTTTATTGTGTATGTAAGTCATTTATCTGTTTACTGGTATACCTTATTTTCCAGTGTCTTTCAAAGTGAGTGACAGTTTGCTCCCCTTGTTCAAACATGTATATCTATCTTCAGGTGAAATACAGTATGTTTAATGAAGTTCATTTGTTTTTATCTCTAAATCTTTTTCTTTTATATGCATATGAGGTTAGTTGTAATCATTATATACATTATTTTGTTTCTTCTCTATCATTCCTTGTGTTTTTCTCCATATATTAATTTAGTGCATGCATTTGTCATTTTTAGTGGCTACGTAGTGTCCTACTGTGTTGATACTCAGTCATTATCCCCTCAGAGTAAAACTTATTGAAGATTTTAGTAAAGTCACCTTCGTGGTAGGGCCTTTCTGGCCATCCTATCTAAACTTGCATCTCTCCATAAGCTTTATTCTCTTTTCCTGTGTATTTTTCTCTTTGACCCATAGCATCATCAAATTGTTAACCTAAAAAATAAAGACATTAGAGAAATGTCCGAATATATTGAGTCTATTTGGGAATGAGAAATGAGGATTTTAACCTGGGATGCATGGAATGGCAAGCCATCAGTGCATTTGTTGAGGGGAGGGTGAAGGAAAGTTTTTATTGGTAAAAAGGAAAAGAATTACATAAGCTGTTTAGAAACAGAGTTCATTGGCTGCAGAGGCTCAAAGCCAGAGTTGTCAGATCATTGGTGGAGTTGTCATCACTGGACAAATGTCCTTTCAGAGCATCGTATCTGAATTGCTGCAGTCCTAAAGAATGTCTAGTGATAAACCTTGTCACTAACATGTGAACCATGCAGAACAAGAGATGGGTGAAAGGTAGAAGGGAAGGAGTTTCTTATGGGGTTGTTTTATTTTAATTAGTGGGAATTAATGTCTTTGTGGTGTGTTGATTTTCGCATGTTCTGATTGTTTTGTGTATGTGTGTTTATTGACTCACATACAGAATTGGTTATTTTTTTAGTTAGTGAATTTATCAAATCCTGCATTATTCAGACTCATGATTTAATGAAGATTGACATTAGTTGACCTTTATGTTACTGAAATCAGGGATATGGTTGGTTGTGTGTGTATATATATTTTTAAAGGTGTATGTAGATAGTAACTTCATCTCTGAAAATCCTTATATTTGGGACAAGAATAACTAGGTAATTGAGCATCTTATCCTCTTGCCAGTGTCTGCAGTTAAAGATAGTTTTGCTCACCTCTGCTGTCTTGTTTTTCTTAGTTTATCTTTTTTTTTTTTTTTTTTTTTGAGTTGAAGTCTCACTCTGTTGCCCAGGCTGGAGGGCAGTGATATGCTCATGGCTACCGCAGCCTTGACCTGCTAGGCTCAGGAAATCCTTCTGCCTCAGCCTTCCAAGTAGCTGGAACCACAGGCACACACCACCATGCCCAGCTAATGTTTTTTGATTTATTGTAGAGATGAGGTCTCTCCAAGTTGTACAGGCTGGTCTTGAACCCGTGGACTCAGGCAATCCTCTTGCCTTGGCCTCCCAAAGTGCTGGAATTATAGGCATGCCACCACACCTGGCCTTCTTAGTGTATCTTTTTTGCTGTTTCATGACAGAGGCCTATTTTAGGTTTCTCATAGATCTTTTTGTCTGTCCTTTGGAATCCTCTCCAAAGTACAACTCTTAAGTTGAGTTTTTCAGCCCTGGCCTTTTAGATGAGAGTATGTGGGGTAGAAGTTTCCACAGGCTCTTCTTTGCTCTTGGCCGCTGACTGTTGTAAGGAGTCTCCTCCACTGGTTCATAAACAGCCAGATTTGAGATCTGTTCCTGCTGAAAAGCACTTCTGAGTCAGTTGGAAAGATACCCAGACACTCAGGTTGCCAGTCCAGGCTTGAGATGTACAAACTGTAGAGCCTTGTCTGTGACTTTGCTGTGGTGAAGGCAGGGGAGCCCCTGTACTGATGTGCATGTACCTGGACGTGTGCTGCGTTAGGTATGGGTGTGGAGCCACAGTGCAGCTGAAGAGGTGACCTCAGTGTGGCAAAGGGCATTCTTCAGATTTCTTTGAGCTTAACTGACTATAGGATTTAAAGGCAAAGAGAGACTTTAGAATGAAAATGAAGTTGTTTTATTTTTCTAAATAGCAACACTCAGAATAATTACACATCTTTGACAAATAGTGTTTTGTTTTTCTTCTCTTCTAGACCTTATTTATTCCATAATTATTTTTGTACATAATTGAAGTTTATTATGTGATTGGGTTGGATTGTATCATATACATTTTCCCACTTAACTCTTTATTGCTCAGTATTTTGTTTTATCTGACTTCTTTTAAGACTTTATACTGGTTTTGCGTGATTTGATTATGATGTGTCCTGTTGAAGTTTTTTTTTTTTTAATATCTTATGTTTCTTGTGTGTGGGGTTGGTTGAGCATCTTGAATCTGTGACTTCAGAGTTTTCTTAAAGTTTGGAAAATTTTAGGCCTTTATTTCTTCAAATTTTTTTTTATGCCCCCCTCCTCCTTTTTTTCTCCTTTCTTAAGAGAAGTGTAACTATCTGCATATTTGGTTGTTTAATGTTGTTCCATGGCTTAGTGATGCCTTCTTCAATGTTTTGTTTTCTCTCTCTGGTTTTCACTTTGTATAGTTTTCATTGCTATGTCTTCAAGTTCTTTCATCTTTTCTTCTGCAATATCTAATCTTCTGTTAATCTTGTCTGGTGTGTTTTTCATTATTGACTATATTTTTATCTCCAGAAGCTTGATTTAGGCCTTTAAAAAAATCTCTCATGTCTGTACTTAACTTTTTGAATGCAATTGTAATAACTTCTTTAATGTTCTTCTCTGCTAATTCTAAAATCTTATAATAATAATAATTTTCCAGTTCTAGGTTGTCTTGATTGATTTATATTCTTCATTATGGATTGCGTTTTCCTGCCTCTGCATGCCTGCTAATCTTTGGTTGGATGCTTGACATCATGACTCTTTGTTGGATACTAGGTATTTTTATATTCACATAAATCTTGAGCTTTGTTCTGAGATTCAGTTAGTTACATGGAGGCGATTTACTCTTTCAGGTCTTGCTTTTATAATTCATCAGATGGGTTGGAGCAGTGCTGGTCTAGGGCTACTCATTCTCCTCTACTGAGACAAGACCTTCCTGAGTAGTCTGCCCAGTGCCCCATAACGTATGAGTTTTCCAGTCTTGCTGGTGAGAATAGTAACTATTTTTAGTCCTGTATGAGCCCCCGGTATGCTCCCCTCTAATCCTTTCTGCTGATTCTTTCCCCAGCCTGAGATAGTTTCCTTACACATGTATTAAACAGTTGTCTACTGATACTTGAGGGGGTTCTCTACTGATTCTCAGGGTTCTCTCTGTATTGTTCTCTCCTCTCTGGTACTCAGTTCTAGGAACTTACTGTTGTGGTCTTGTTGGATTCTCAACTTCTCCTTAACTCAGGGGAACCTTGGACTCTGCCTCTGTTCATCTTCCTTGTGCCCTAACTTTGAAATTCTCTCAAGGCAGGGACTGGGGGAGTTGCAGGGCTCATGTTGTTTGTTTCTCATCTCTTAGGGATTTTTGTCCATCATTGCCTGATGCCCAGTATCTTGAAAATGGTGGTTTTGTCTGTTTGTCCATTAAAAAATTATTTTGGTTGTTTCAGGCAGGAGAGTAAATCCATTTCCTCTCACTCCATGGCCAAAAGTGGAAGTCTCACAATATTATATTGACCATTAATATTTGTAGTAGGGCCATGGTTTCTTGTTGCTCTGGGAACTCTCAGAATGCTAGAAACACCATCTTTTTCACCTGTTTTCAGTACCCAGTGCAGTTCTGATGCACACCAAGCATTCCATACACTATTTAATTTTTTTGCCTAGGCAGGGGTACAGTGTCATGATCATGACTCATGGCAGCCTCAACCTCCTGGTTTCACACACGATCCTTTCACCTCAGCCTTCTGAGTAGCTGGGACTACAGGCATGTGCCACCACACCCTGCTAATTCTTGAATTTTTTTTAGAGATGAGGTCTTGCTATGTTGCTCATGCTGGTCTTGAACTCCTGGGCTCAAACAGTCCGTCCACATTGGCATCCCAAAGTACTGGGATTACAGTTGTGAGCCACTGCACCCAGCCCATACATGTTTGTTAAGAGTTTGATAGAGATTGCATTGAATTTGTAGATTACTTTGGGTAATATAGTAATCTACAAATTTTACAATGATTCTTCCAGTCCATGAGCCTGGGATGTTTTACCATTTGTTTATGTCCTTTAAAATTTCTTCCATCAGTGTTTTGTCTTCTTGTAGAGATTTTTTACCTCCTTGGTTAAATATATTCCTGATATTTTAGCTTTTTGGAGGCTATTGTAAATGGAATTGAGTTCTTGATTTGATTCTCAGTTTGGTTGCTTTTGGTGTATAGCAGTGCTGCTAATTTGTATGTGTTGATTTTGTATCCTGAATTCATTTATCAAATCCAGGAATCTTTTGTAGGATTCTCTAGTTATATGATCATATCATTGACATATAGAGATAGTTTGTTTTCTTCTTTTCCAATTTGGATAACCTTTATTTCTTTCTCTTGCTCGATTGCTGTGACTAGGACGTCAGTACTATGATGAATAAGATTTCTTCCTTCTTAATTCTTCAAATGGACATCAGCTGGCTTAGACCTCATTATTGATGATGGAAAGAAGAGCTTGTGAGAATAGTAACATTAGGGCAGTTATTTTGGTCAATTTTGCAGATCTCTGTGTGACAATTCTAGGACAAATTTGTAGTAATTCACACACTGATGTATTATGTGTTGTGTTCAGTTGAACATTTTCACAGGCTCTATATCTGAAGTCCTATCCTAAAAACAGGACTGGAAGCATAGCAGACAGTAGATACTTAATAATTATTAAATGAACAAGTTAAGTGAATGGATATATAGATGCATGAAAGAATGGTTTCAAAACATCTGCTTAGATTTCAAGACTTTTTTTTACTGCCTCTGTTCAGAGTGATACATTGAAAACTTTTCTCTGATTTTCCTCTGATATGGACACAATTTCAATGGAAGTTGCCCTTGTATCTTTGATTTCTGTCTAGTTTCATGCAATAATGGATCATCTGTGAGTCACTTAATATCTTACTGTTCTTTCTACAGTGTGTTGAAGAGATCCTGGGATACCTGAAATCCTGCTTTAGTCGAGAACCAATGATGGCAACTGTTTGTGTTCAACAAGTAAGAGTGTCTGTTGTTTCTTGTCCTGTTCTGCTAATCCCTCCAGGCACATCAACAGAGTGCTGCTTATCCTTAAGAAGCTGGTGCTGGTGACATGATCAGTAGGAAGGATTAGATGTCTGGCCCATCACTCTTTTGCTCACTCCATGATTGGGCCAAGGGGGTCCCTCCCATCTCCCCCAGGGAGACGAGGTTTATCGCTGTGGAGAGCAGAGGACATTAGAAAGTCTGCTGGACCCTTGCTATTTAACCATTGTCTTCGTGTCCCTCCAGGATTTTGTTTAAAATGCCTGATATTATTTAGAATCACTGGGAAGCCCCAAACTCTTATTTAACATACAAACAGGACTTCACAGCAATATCTCACAAGGTATTAATAGCAATTCATAACAAGAATTTCACATTTTGAAGTTTTCCTAACATATCCAGTTATTTATAGATGGATTTGATATTTCTGTGGGAGGTTCTTAAGGTGTGACTCGTGCCACATTAAGTCAAACATTGTTGCTTTCGTTTTTTCACTGTAGTTGTTGAAGACTCTCTTTGGGACAAACTTGGCCTCCCAGTTTGACAGCTTATCTTCCAACCCCAGCAAGTCTCAAGGCCAAGCACAGCGCCTTGGCTCCTCCAGCATGAGGCCAGGCTTGTATCACTACTGCTTCATGGCCCCGTACACCCATTTCACCCAGGCCCTCGCCGATGCCAGCCTGAGGAACATGGTGCAGACGGAGCAGGAACATGACACCTCAGGGTAACAGCCATGGCAAGAATGCTGTTGTTGTTGGAAACACAAAGAGCAAGCAGGGAATACTTTGCAAAAGAATAAAAAAGAAAATAATAGCCATCATTTTCCAATAATGCTGTATTCAAAGAAATCTAAGAAATATGGTTGATGCATAGATGATTAAGGCATGGCCCCCGCCTTCAGAGAAGTGTGTGGTCTAGTGAGTGAGATGTGCTTAGGGGTTCTATACCATCAGAAGTGGGTAGAGCAAGAGGAACACTGGGTGGGCCAGTTCTGATTTCCAAATTGTGTCAACAAACTAGAACTGTGGTACCCAATGTCATGTATTCAAAGCAGATGCCCATAAATGACATTTGCCTATATAGTCATGTGGTATATATTGATGGTACTTTTTTTTTTTGAGTCGACGTCTCACTCTGTTGCCCAGGCTGGAGTGCAGTAGCATGCTCACAGCCACTGCAGCCTCAATCTGCTGGGCTACAGGCATGTGCCACCATGCCCGGCTAATTTTTGATTTATTGTAGAGATGAGGTCTCGCCAAGTTGCCCAGGCTGATCTCGAACCCATGGGCTCAGGCAATCCTCTCATCTCAGCCTTCCAAAGTGCTGGGATTATAGGTGTGAGTCATTGCGCCCAACCTTGATAGTACTTTTCTGGCTCATAACAAGTGTGAAAGAATAACTTCATTGTGGCACAGTAGTGCTGGTGTTTAAAGGTGTGTGAAGAGCATACAAGAGTCTTGGATATATTACTTTGTGTTTTGTAAACTTGATAACTAGAAGTCTCTTTTCTCTTTAATTTATGTTTGTACTTTTGTGCCAGGAATTCAGTAGGTGTTTCTTAAATTGCCATAATTATTAATAGATATTTGAATTGATACTCTGTCTAGTAATAATCATAGAATTCCTTGTTTTTCCTTTTATAACTGTACTGATCAGTCAGCTACAATTTAAATAACAGGGTCAGAAAGTCAAGGAAAATAGATGTACTTACTATATATCCACATTTCAGGAATAAGTCTGTTTCAATACTTTATGTAATCACATGGGGTATGCGTGTAAATACATAAAGGTGTGTGTGTGTATGAATTTCATATGTATTTCCTAAAAAGGAAGGATATAATTGATGTAAATATTTTAAAGTTTTTTTCCTCCAAGAAAATCAAGTGATACCTTCTAAATTACTGGATCTATCAAATGACTTTCACCTTTTTCTCAAGTCCCAATAAAGACTGGGCTGACTAGTGGGTTTCTTATAGCAGAAAAAAGCTGAGACTTGAGTAGCCTTCTACAGGTGACAAGACTTGATGGCTGTCAGGCAGCTGTAAACTCTATTTGAGTATCAATATCTCAAGAGCATGATACTGCTACATTGAGTGATCTTCCAAGTTGTTTCTCACTCTGACATGTTCTGACTGTGTGAACATGAAATTAGTTTGAGCTGGGGAATGACTGAGTGCAGATGAGATTATTTAAGGATATTTTTGGCTTCTCTTTTATTCCCATTTGGCAGATGGTTTGATGTTCTTCAGAAAGTGTCTACCCAGTTGAAGACAAACATCACGAGTGTCACAAAGAACCGTGCAGATAAGGTAAATGGTGTCACAGTCTGAACTAGCACAATGATGCTAGTGAAACTGGAGCTAAGATTTTCCAGACTGGTTACTTGAAGCTTTCTTTGATTGCTCACTTATGAATTCTTTCTTTTTTTTTTTTTTTTAATAAAATGCTATTCATAATCACATTCGTTTATTTGAGCCTCTTGTTATAAAAGCTTTAAAACAGTATACGACAACAACATCTGTGCAGTTACAGAAGCAGGTTTTAGATTTGCTGGCACAGCTGGTTCAGTTACGGGTCAATTACTGTCTTCTGGATTCAGATCAGGTTTGTCACTTTTAATCTTTCATTCACCATACCTGTTCCTAATTTAATGAAAATTACCCTAAAAAGACACTGAAATCTACCTTAAAGAAATGTATAATTTGTATTTTCTCTTATCAGTTACTATTTCTAATCTGTTTCATGTACCTACTTGGTGCAGAAGGCCTGGCTGATAGCCAGCTTCACAAGTGTCAGCACTCTCGCCCCAACTCCCTGAGTGTACCTTGCTCTGTTAGGATTAGCCAGAGATTTTTCCTATCCACTTACCTACTCACCCCACCCCTAATAAGTTAGGATTTAAATTGTAAAGGTGTAATTTGGATTTATTGTTTTGAGTGACAGGTTTGCAAAATTTAAGACTTTTTTAAAAGTCAGGATCTCACTCTGTTGCCCAGGCTCTGGTGTACAGTGGCAAGATCACAGCTCACTTCAGCTTCTACATTTTGGGCTCAGGTGATCCTCGTCTCAGCTTTCTGGGTAGTTGGGACTACAGGCATGCACCACCACACCCAGCTTGTTTTCTGATTTTTTTTAGAGATGAAGTCTCTCACTATGTTGCACAGGCTGGATACAAGTAGTCCTGGGCTCAAGTAGTCCTCTCACCTGGGCCTACCAAAGTGCTGGGATTACAGGCATGAACCACTGTGCCCAGCTAGAGATTTATTTTAAAACAGACAATCAATTGTGGTCTGCAGTTTCAAGCAATCTAAAATGTTAGCCTCTTTAAAAGGGAATATAATCTAATAGGACAGTAATTGAGACCCGTGCTCCTGGATTCCCACGTGGTAGCTGTGTGACTTTGTATGAGCGTTTGTACTCACCTTCCTTCCCCTATGCTGCGTTGCCTTCTTCATTCCATTGCTGAATGTGAGATTTTGACGAGTCATGTCCCTTCATGATGCAGATTCTCTTCACGATTCATGCCAGTTAACTATAGATAAAATTGTCTTTATGTCATCAAAATTTAACTGTCATTGTTGAGCTGTGATCTTGGGCTACTTTCTTTTGTAGGGTAGGAAATTCTTTACATAGAAATCTTACAATTCTCTATTTCTTCTGAGACATAAATCTGTCTTGTCTGTAATTTTATTCACCTCAAAGGGTTATTTCCCTAGGAAAAAATGAGGATACATGGTTGAGACTGATTTCCCACAGTGGCTATTGGTATAGGGTCAACCTTGAATGAAAGAGGAGTCAAAGGGTGGGACTTTGCTTGGGCTGATGCTTTGACTCTTCCTACTTTCACAAACCTCTCAGAAGGTCATTCTACATGGGCCGTTTCTCTCTTCAGGGAATTTTCTTGGAGAACTTAATTCCCTTTCTTTTGACACTAGGAGGCTGCATGGGGAAAAGTCCTGGTCTGCAGCTGTGGTCTGCAGGAGGAGCAGGCTCATGGGGGCACAGCAGGAGCACAGGAGCACCCCGTAGGGAAACCAGAGCCCTGAATTGGTTAGCAAGAACTCATTGAAGACTGCAATCTACCTTTTCTTTAGAATTTCCCAGTTCAAGCTATGTGTGTGCCTGTAATCCCAGCTAATTAGGAGGCTGAGGTAGGAGGTTCACTTGAGCCCAGGAGTTGGAATCTAGCCTGGACAATATAGTAAGATCCTGTCTCCAAAATAATAATAATAATAATAATAATAACAATAACAATAATAATAATTTCCCGGTTCTGACTCATCATAGGTAGACTCTGGTTTTCTCATATTGTAGTTATATACTGATCTCTTTTGGGCCGTCTTTAGTAGAAAAAAAAATAAACAGTTCTACACTATAACATAGAATTGCTGGGTAGACTTGAATGTTTTATCCAATTCTTTCTTTAGTCATTCTATGTAGACCTTTTTTTCAAATATAGAATAATTTTTGTTGCTTTCTTTTGTCTTTCTAAAATTCTGTCTGATTCTGAAGCATTGAGAGGAGGGCTGGGCGTGATGGTTCACGCCTGTAATTCTAGCACTTTGGGAGGCCAATGTAGGCAGATAACTTGAGCCCAGAAGTTTGAGACCAACTTGGGCAACATAGCAAAACCTTGTCTCTGCAAAAATTTTTAAAAAATTTAGCCAGGCATAATAGCATGTGCCTGTAGTCCAGCTACCTGGGATGCTGAGGTGGAAGGATCCCCTGAGCCCTGGAGGTCAAGGCTGCTGTGAACCGTGATCATAATCATCATGCTACTGCGTTCCAGCCTAAGTGACAAAGTGAGAGCCTGCCTCAAAACAAAAGCAAAAACAAAAACACTGAGATAGGACAGCCTCGAGATTCTCCTGTGCTGTGTGTCTCTCTTCATGTATGTTGGGCTCATCTTTACCATGTGCTTCACTCTGGGTCCCAGTTGCTGCCCCTTACTTGGTGATGTGATGTCTTTCTCACTGTGAGTGCTCTGACCTCACATTTTTTCTTTTTGACTTTGAACAATTGATTGCCTTTCTCCAAGTTGTTAGAATTCAGTACAGGGACAGCGTATCCACAAGAAGAAACAGCTAGAGCAGATGAGCCGTTAAACCCGATCCAGATAATGATGTATTGAGCATCTGTATGTTGTATGTCTGCATCTTGTTTGTCTGCATCTTGTTCCGTCTATGTGGGGGTTACGTGTTCTGTACTTCAATTGGGGGAGCTCCCGTTGGGCTGGGAGAGTCGACGGCTGCCTGGAATATGAGCGTTATACATAGTTGGCTCTAACAACTTGTCTAAATGCCTCACCTCTTGGTACCCACCTCAGTACGAGACACCTTTAAATATGAGCGTGGTGGGAGGGAAGAAGTTGACTAATTTGGGCATATTATTACTAAACCAGTATCGGGAGATCTGTGCTTCTCGGTCTGCTATTTTTTTTTTTTTTTTTTTTGAGTAGGACTCTCACTCTCACCCAGGCTGGAGTGCAGTGGCATGCTCATAGCCACTACAGCCTTGACCTGCTGAATTTAGGCAATCCTTCTACTTCAGCCTTCCAAGTAGCTGGAACTACAGGTGCATGCCACTATGCCCAGCTAAATTTTTGATTTTTATTGTAGAGATGAAGTCTCGCCATGTTGCCCAGGTTGGTCTTGAATCTGTGATCTCAGGCAATCCTCTCACCTCCACGTCCCAAAGTGCTTGTGATTATAGGTGTGAGCTACCGTGCCCGGCTTTCGGTCTGTTATTTACTAGAACAAATGAGTCCCCAAGATACGTTTTGGGGTAATGTCTGATGTCTCCTGGAATTTATTATTTGTTTCCACCTCAGTGTTCAGTAAACTTGCTTTTTAAGAGATTTCAGAAAGTATTCTGCAATTATCTAGTCTGACTTCAGCATAGCCTTGGGTTCTGTATATGGTCAAATTTATCTGCTGTCAAGAAACTTGTTAAAAATTTACAGAGATAAGCAGAAAGAAAAGAAACTTGATTTTCAAATTTTAATACTATTATTGATGTGAAAATTTTATTTTTCTTCCTGTAGGTGTTTATTGGATTTGTGTTGAAACAGTTTGAATACATTGAAGTGGGCCAGTTCAGGTAATAGCTTTTTGTCATTTTAGATTTCCTTTTTGCATACTTATGCGTAATTTTAGCTTATCAAGATGAACATTTACTTTAAAGTACTATTAGATATCTTTGCTGTTTTCTTTAAATGGAAGTCTCATTAACACGCTGTGCGTTTTTGCTTCTCTTAAAAATTAATATCTCAGCCGGGCTCGGTGGCTCAGCCTGTAATCCCGCGCTTTGGGAGGCTGGGGTGAGTGGATTGCCTGAGCCTGTGGGTTTGAGACCTGCCTGGGCAACTTGGTGAGCCCTTATCTCTACAATAAATCAAAATATTAGCTGGGCGTGGTAGCGCGCGCCTATAGTTCCAGCTACTTGGAAGGCTGAGGCGGAAGGATCGCTGGAGCCCAGCAGGTTGAGGCTGCGGTGGCCAGAAGTGTGCCACTGCACTCCAGTCTGGGTGACAGAGTGAGATTCCAACTCAAAAAAAAAAAAAATTAATGTCTCAAGACTTGTTTGGAAGTAGTTCTGCATCTGGTAATTCCATATGTTATCAGTTTTCATTTCACATTTTGAAGCATTTAATTATGATGATTGGTTGCTAAATGAAATTTCATCTGTTGGAGCACTACTTTTTAGAGATCTAAGCATTTTTAAAATAAGATTGTCTTTAGTAAAGGTAATTATCATGTCCTTTACTTATATTAACTGTAGTTTTTCTTGCCAGATGTTAAGGTTTTAGTACTTCTTGTTTTGTCCATTACAGATTTTGCAAATATTATTATTGAAAATTAAATTCTTTTGTTTCTAAAGTACTTAATAAATACTGTAATTAGGGAAACTTAGTGCAGAAGTATAGTGTTCTTTAGAGTCCCTGGGGTCTAGAGACTCAGTGTTTATTCTAATTACATAACAGCTTGACTGTGATTTTGGGCAAGTTATTTTTTCTTTTGAGTCTTGATTTCTTTAAGAGCAAAGGGGCAGAGGAACGCTAGGAAGATTGTACTCGTTGGGCTGCTTGTGCTGTCAGGTACACCTGTTCCCTCTTAGCCCTTCCATTGTCCAGACTCTGCACATGGGCACAGATGAGAACGCACAGTGACATGGGTGGATTTAAATTAAATCACTGCAGCCTCTTTAGCTTAATGTGAGCTCTCTTTCAAGGTTGAATCATGAGTTATTTTATGTTGTTTGTATTGATTATATATCTTAATTTTTAAAAAATGTCTAAACTGGTGTTTTCATTTTTAGGGAATCAGAGGCAATTATTCCAAACATCTTTTTCTTCCTGGTATTACTATCTTATGAACGCTATCATTCAAAACAGATCATTGGAATTCCTAAAATCATTCAGCTCTGTGATGGCATCATGGCTAGTGGGAGGAAGGCTGTGACACACGGTAATGGATACACCTTTCACTGTCATTTTCAGGGTCATGTATGCTTGGCAGTGTTAGTCTTCTTATACCACTTTCAGCTGTGTGCATGGCGTTTCTGGGCTTCTTGGGCCTTGCCTGTGTGTGTGCCTATGCATGAATATACCAGTTAGAGGTGCTTAAAAAGAGTAGAGAGCATATTCTTTACTCTCAGGAGTTTATTATGTACTTAAGGGAAAAACATTTAAGAAACAGTAAGATGGTCTAAGGCAGTGGTCCCCAGCCCTTTTGGCAGCAGGGACCAGTTTTGTGGAAGGCAGTTTTTTCATGGACTGGGGTGGGGCGGGGCTGGGAAGATAATTTCAGGATGATTCAAGCATATAACATTTATTGTGTACTTTATTTCTATTATTATTACATTGTAATATATTATGAAATATTTAGACAACTCACCATAAAAAAAGGCACAGACAAGGCGCAGATGAAAGTGGGAAATAAAATAATGGGTGAACCATCAGCAGACTAAAATAAGTGTCAGATTCTGACTTAAAGCCTACTACCAGATGCAGCTGTACAATTGAAGTACATTAACTCACTTGTCACTCGTTGATAGGGTTTTGATATGAGTCTGCAAGCAGTTGATTTACTGTGGTCTCTGTGTACTCAAACCTCACTGCTAATGTTAATCTGTATTTGCAGCCACTCCCCAGCACTAGCATCAATGGTTCAGCTCCACCTCAGATCATAAGGCGTTAGATTCTCATAAAGAGTATGCAACCTAGATCCCTTGCAATTACAGTTCACAATAGGGTTTGCGCTCCTATGAGAATCTAATGCCACCACTGATCTGACAGAAGGCAGAGCTCAGGTGGTAATGTGAGTTATGGGGAGAGGCTGTAAATACAGACGAAGCTTTGCTTACTTGCCCACCTCTTACCTTCTGCTGTGCAGCCTGTGGGTTAGGGACCCCTTGTCTAAGGTACACATAGATTTTAAATATAAATGCTCCTGTTTACCCATATGAAACACACACATTTTTAAAATTCAACTTGCCATAAATCAAATTTTGATTTCCTATTCCATGGTATTAGAGATACAGTTTGACCTTGGTTCAACACTCTCTGTTTTGCCTGGTTATTTTACTGTAGCTTAACTAAGGACCACAGAAAATGGTCCATCGCTCAAGCCCCTTCAGCCTGTGAAATGAGGTGGTGTGGTTTTAATAATGAGTCGGAAATTTTTCTTTGAACTTTTAAAACTGATTTTTCAGCATTTCTCTATTGGCCCTTCTTGATACCTTTACCAGGAATCTGTAGGCTTTTGATCTTTGATAGGGATACATCCTAAGTACCTTGCACATTCCCAAATGTGAGAATGATGCTACCACATGGAGTCTTTGCCATGCAACCCGTCAGGAGGAGACCATAGAATGCACTGTGTTGAGAGGCAGTGCCTTGGCTGCCCTCTCAACTTTCATGCTAGCTAATCCTATCAGTCTTTGCCATGACCTCACATGGGATTCAAATTCATGCTTGAACCAAGGTGTAGGTTATTAAAGGCATAGGTGTTTGGATCACCAGATTTAGTAGAAAATGCAGATGTTAAATTCAGGGAACTAAGCCTTCTTGGACTTGGAGAGTCTTTGGATGGAGAATCAATGAGAGAGAGAGGGAGGGAGGGAGGGGGAGGGAGAGAGAGAGGAAGAGACAGACACAGACAGACAGACACAGCATGAGCCTGTGTGCCAATGAAAGGTACTTCTTTTGTTTTTTCATGTGGTCATGTTAAACTAATTAATTTATTTCGACTCATGTTTTGAACTAAGAAAAGACCTGGGGAAAACTCCTTATCTAGTGAGAGAGTGAGTTTACTTTAGTACAATAGCATAATAATTTAATACTGTGATCACGTGTATATGGCCTTCCACAATGATATAATGATAATTTTACAACACTCATGAATAACCATAATTACTTTTATCATCAACTAAGTACGAGTTAGGGCTTTCTTTGTTTCTTGAAAATATTTTGGGGGCGTTGAGAGCTGTCCTCCAAATGTGGTTTTCACAAACTGCCTTATGGGGATGCCCTTTTGTTCCCACAGCTATACCAGCTCTGCAGCCCATTGTCCATGACCTTTTTGTGTTAAGAGGAGCAAATAAAGCTGATGCAGGAAAAGAGCTTGAAACGCAAAAAGAGGTGGTGGTATCAATGTTACTCAGACTGATCCAGTACCATCAGGTAAGAGGAATGTGTATTGACAGTTGTGAACACTTGGCAGTGTCTCTAGAGGTGGAAGGAATTACCATGTGTCTCAGCTGTTTGCTAACCAGTAGGTACTAGGCTCTCTAGAGTCTGGGGGAGATGCCAGTGAGATGAGAGATGTAGTTGGTATGTATCTTTCAAGTGGGCACAGCCACAGCAGGTTGCCTGTCACCTGTCTGCCAGTCAGGAGATCATTCAAGGTAGTAAACATGGCAGAATTCCTCTTTTCCAAAACAAGGACCAAAAGCTCGTTACTTGATAATGTTGGTCAAAATGGTAGAATACTTAAAAATGGTAGAAATCTGAAATAATAAAAAGATGTTATTTATATATTTACCATTGTTTTGATGTAAGGACAAGGTCTTTTTCTTTTAGCTGATTTCTAATTTTTTTTTTTTTTTTGAGTTTGAGTCTCACTCACCAAGACTGGAGTGCAGTGGCTGCTCCTGGCCACTGCAACCTCGACCTGCTGGGCTCCGGCGATCCTTCCGCCTCAGCCTTCCAAGTAGCTGGAACTACAGGCACATGCTATCACACCTGGCTAATTTTTTATTTATTGTAGAGGTGAGGTCTTGCTAAGTTGCC
This sequence comes from Carlito syrichta, assembly GCF_000164805.1. Classification (NCBI taxonomy): domain Eukaryota; kingdom Metazoa; phylum Chordata; class Mammalia; order Primates; family Tarsiidae; genus Carlito; species Carlito syrichta. The sequence continues at coordinate 357,417 of NW_007246048.1, forward strand.
CAGGCGGGTCTCGAACCCGCAGGCTCAGGCACTTCGCTCACCTCAGCCTCCCAAAGCGCTGGGATTACAGGTTGAGACACCGAGCCCAGCTGTTTTTGTTTTTCTTAAAGTGCTGTAAAAATTCGAAGACAATTTGGGGGCAGTCTAAGTGTAGAAATCTTGCTTTTTTAATGACTTTTTTTGAGAAAAAAACTTGTATGGTTGTCTAGCCCTCACTTATTTTGTCAATTATTTTTAGCTATTAGTCTTTGAATCTTTTTTTGGGGAGTATATTAGAAAATAGGAAAGCTCTCGGCAGTGAGAGGAGACCCAAAAAATGGGTTGCTTGTATTTCAATCTGTATAAAGCCATAAGTGTTTCTCATAAAACCAACACTTTCTTTGTGCATATTCATATTTTGATTAATCCTTGTAATATTAAATACTTAATGCTAGCCGGGCTCGGTGGCTCAGTCTGTAATCCTGCGCCTTTGGGAGGCTGAGGTGAGTGGATTGCCTGAACCC